>NW_026909036.1:382200-579200 GCF_033115175.1 Lepus europaeus
TTTCATTTTGATTCCTCCTTAATATTTCATTTTCACATCACAGATTTTCTATCTTGTCCATTAAGGATTTCTGTAGTTCAAAAATTTGTTTTTGAATACTTCTTAATGTTCTTATCAATTTTTTGAGATCCCCTTCTTGCATTTCCTCTATCTCTTCATCTTCATAATCTTGAATTGGGGTGTCTTGCTCATTTGGGGGCATCATAGTGTCTTCCTTGCTCTTGTTACCTCGGTTTCTGCGTTTGTTGTTTAGCATGTTGGAGATAATGTATAGGTTATTTTTTTCCGTGGTGTTTTTTTTTCTCATTATACTGTGCCTCTAGATTAAGTGGGCTGTCTGCTTTGATGGATCCTTAGGCTGTGATGGGTGTGGCCAGAGAGCTCTGTTTGATTATTCAGGTTTAAGCATGTGCCAATTGTGACTCACCCAGATTGTTCTCTTCCTTGCTCCTTGCTGGATCTCTCTCTCTCTCTCTCTCTCTCTCTCTCTCTCTCTCTCTCTCTTTGACTCAGTTGGGAAGTAATTCCACACAGCTGAGTGGAATTGAGGAAATCTGGCCTCTCTGAGTATTCTTTTGATCTGCCCCTGGGACCACACAAAGAGTTTATGCAGCCCTCAATGTGTTCTCAAGTTTCTCCACAGTCCCAAGGTTACGGAGTTTGCGTACTCCTTGAGTTCACTCGCCCCACCTCGGATTTTCACAGTCTCAGATCGTTAGCTCCATCTGCTTTCACTAGATTCTAACCTCCTATTATTTCTCCTGACCAGAGTCAAGTTTTTTCTGCTTGGCTACTTGAGGTTGCTGCTTTACATATGTAAAATGGTGCCTGCTCTTTGTCTTGCTCAGCTTTGAAATGTGAGTGGAGAGAGAGGCTAGTGTCCATGCTGGTTCCCCTGATTTATTCATTTTTTTTCTCTCCTCCAGTCAGCCTGGTGAACTTGCCCACTGGGACCTCAGGCCTCTTTTGCCTTTCCCCGCCAATGTTTCGGGTTTCTGAGGTTTTGTCTTACCTCCCGTTTCTACCTAGTTTAGTACAACTCGATAAAATTGTTTCCTTCCAATGGAGAGGAATGCTTGTATTAAAACTCTGTGCATAGTAAGCATTGTACTTTATTCCAATAAAGAAACACACTCTACATACATAATGAAAGGTACATCATATCTCAAGTTGGCACAGGGAATAAATTTGTAGTACAGATTAAAGCAGGCTAACAACATTGTTTTTCCTTAGAAAGATTAGTTGAATTCTTTAACTACTAAAGCCATAATAAACAATGTTTTCCAGGCTGGTGCTGTGGCTCACTAGGCTAATCCTCTGCCCATGGTGCTGGCACATTTGGTTCTAGTCCCAGATGGGGCACCAGATTCTGTCCCGGTTGCTCCTCTTCCAGTCCAGCTCTCTGTTGTGGCCCGGGAGTGCAGTGGAGGATGGCCCAGGTCCTTGGGCCCTGCACCCACATGGGAGACCAGGAGAAGCACCTGGCTCCTGGCTTTGGATCAGCGCAGTGCACCGGCCAGAATGTGCCAGCCGTAGTGGCCACTTGGGGGGTGAACCAACAGTAAAAGGAAGACCTTTCTCTTTGTCTCTCTCTCTCTCTCACTGTCTAACTCTGCCTTTCAAAAAAAAAAAAAAAGAAAAACAAACAAACAAACAAACAAAACAATGTTTTCCAGTGTTTCAAACAGCATGTTGGTATCTGAAGTTATTTGAAGGAATTGAATGGGCTCCTCAGAACACATTTGCTGTATTGAATTTTCTCTGTATTTTCATTGATTGCTCTATGTACTTAGGACTTAATATATAATAGGTATGCAATATGAGAATATAGTGGAAGAGTGTTGTTGAAAAGAGGTATTTTGTCTCAATTTACCTCAAGGAAATGAGTTTATGTCCAGGTCAGTTGTAAGCGTAACCATTAGGTTTCCTGGTGACTTAGTGTAATGCTTGTCTTACACCATATGCTCTTAGTAAGCATTACACTATACATGCATAATACCTGAAAGATATGGTATGCCTGAAGTTGGTGCACAAGACACAATTGTGGTACACAATAGGACTGGCTCACAATGTTTCTTTTTCTGGGAAGACAAGAATTCTCAGCTTTAAATACACAGTCCTTAATAAGCAATACATTTGCAATCTCAAAAACTTGTATTTGGCTGGCGCCGCAGCTCACTAGGCTAATCCTCCACCTGGGGCACAGGTACCCTGGGTTCTAGTCCTTCTTGGGGTGCCAGATTCTGTCCCAGTTGCTCCACTTCCATCCAGCTCTCTGCTGTAGCCCGGGAAGGCAGTGGAGGATGGCACAAGTGCTTGGGTCCTGCACCCGCATGGGAGACCAGGAGGAAGCACCTGGCTCCTTGCTTTGGATATGTGCACTGTGCTGGCTGTAGCGGCCATTTGGGGGGTGAACCAATGGAAGAAAGACCTCTCTCTCTGTCTCTCTCTCTCACTGTCTAACTCTGCCTGTCAAAAAAAAAAGTAGTAGAGATTAGTTGTACTTGAAGGAAGCATTTTGCCTAAAGTTATTGCAAGGAATGCGTGATATTCTCAATTACATCTTGGATTCTTCATTGAGTATACTCTGTGTATTTTTGATTGCTTTATATGCAAAAATTCAGTAAAATCACAAATGTGAGAACACAGGCAAAATTATTGTCACTAGAAAATTGTGTGTTGTCCAAAGCTATATCAAGATTTTTTTTTAATTCCAGTTTACCATTTGTTTACATTAGATTTACTAAAAATGAATTCCTGGCTTTATTTCTAATTTACCTAGCAAATATTTTTATTCCAGTCATGAGAACACACTGTACATTAGCAATACTCAAAAGAGCTGTTAAGTCTGAAGCTCAGACAAGGAAGGGGGTTCAGAAGTCCAGGCTGACAACACTAACTTTCTTCAGATAGTTAATCATATTGTCTAATATAACTATAATGCCCTTAAAAAGCAATGCAGCTTCAATGCTTCTAAAACAGTGATTATTCATACTTGAAGTAGTAGCTGTGCCTGAAGTACCAGAACTAGAATTAGAATATCAAACAGAAGCCACTTGCAGCATTTCATTTTCTAACCCTAACCATCACTCTGAACATAACCCTAAAGGCTATCCCCAGCCCAAATTCTAACACTCACTCTACCTTTATCCTTAACCCTTGTCTCAATGACATTTCATCCATAGTCCAAGCATAAAATCTAGTGCTATACCTAGCATCAAACCTGTCCATAGCCATAAAACTAGCTTGAAAAATAATGCTAGCTCTCATCAATCTAACCTCAACCCTAACCACAGCCTTAGCTTTACATCTAACCCAAGTCATAAACCTAACCTTAACCTAACCCCAACCCTAACCCTAGGCCAAGCCTTATTCATGAACCTAACACTAACTCCTTACCTAACACTAATCTAACCTCTAACCCTAATCCTAACAGTAACCCTCAACCTAAGACTATCTTATTCCTAACTTCAACTAACCTGAAATCTATTCTAGGTACCAATCCTACACTAAATTCTAACCCTAAGTCTACACTTAATGTTAACCCTAGGTGTAGCCCTAGTCCTAAACCTAACCCTAACCCTAAATTTAGCATTAACCCTAATCTAACTCTAACCCTAAACTTAGTCAAGGCCTTAACCCTAATCTTAACTCAAACCCTAGACCTCACACTAGTCATAAGCCAAACCCTACCCCTAAACGTAATGTCGAACTTAATCATAAGCTTAAATTACCTAGAACTTACACCTATTCATAACCCCAAGTCTAATGCTAGTCCTAACCTTAACACTAACTCAACCCTAATCCAGCACCAAATCTAACCCTAGCCCAGGCTCTAACCCAAAGACTAAATTAAATACTGGCAAACATTTTCTAATGTTTTGAAATTTTGGCCTTATGACTTAGTGCTATCCCTTCTCCTTAATATAACCATAACCAGAGCTCTAGCTCTAAATTTAACAATAAACATGGCACTTACAGTAGTTCTAAACATAATTAGAAACAATCCTAACCCGAGCTCTAACTCTAGACTTAGTCATGGATCTAATGCTAAACATAGATCTAACACTAAATATAAACCTAGTCCTTTCTTTTCACTAACAGTTCCATAAACAAAACTCTAGATTAAAACCTACCCTACTTTTTACTTTATCTCTAAACCTAATACTCCATTACTGATCTGAGTCTATGCCTTTTATGGAATTTAAGCCCTAATTTTAAACTAATCATAAGCCTAAATGTAGCTATAGACCTAGCACTTGAACTAATCCAAGCCACAATATAACACTAAACATAATTTAACTCCGATTGTAACCCTAGCCCAGGCCTTAATGTTAGTATTAATTCTAAATGAAACCCCAATTCTAATCCTAAACATAACCATAACCCCAGTGATAACACTGTAAGCTTAAACCTAAACCTAGCACTATCCCTAACCCTAACATTAAACTTAATCATAGCTTTAACCCTAACCCTAACTATAGCCCTAGACTTAAGTCTATCCCTAACTTTCGTCTTAGGCATAAACCTAACCTTAGCACAAGCTAAAAAAAAAAAAAAAAGAAAAACATAACACAAAACCTACCAGAGCTATGGACCTACCCCTATACCTAATCCTAACCATAAATTTAATGCTGGTCATAATCAAATAGCAAGCCTAGCTCTGGCCTGAAACTTAAACATACACCCTTTCCTAACCTTCACTTTAAAACTTATTATAGTTTTAACCATAATCTTAACTCTAACCCTAACTTTAAACCTAACATTAACTGTTCTTAACCATAGACCTCAAGCTAACCCTATTTACAGCCCTAATACCAGTACTAAACTAGCCCTAGCCTTAACTCTATACATAATTTTCAGCCTAGTTGTAGTTCTAATTTTAAGCTTAGCCATAGCTAAATCAAGCTCTAAACATAGCTCTTAGGCAAATCCTGTCACTAGCCCTATCAATAGTTGTACTCCATCCCTAAACACATTTATAGACCCAGGCATAGCCCCAAATCTATTTTTTTTTTGACAGGCAGAGTTAGACAGTGACAGAGAGAGACAGAGAGAAAGGTCTTTCTTCCATTGGTTCACCCTCCAAATGGCCACTACGGCCAGCGCACTGTGCCGATCCAAAGCCAGGAGCCAGGTGCTTCCTCCTGGTCTTCCATGTGGGTACAGGGCCCAAGCACTTGGGCCATTCTCCACTACCTTTCTAGGCCACAGCAGAGAGCTGGATGGAAGAGGAGCAACTGGGACAGGACAGGCGCCCCAACTGGGACTAGAATCCAGAGTACCGGAGTCACAGGCAGAGGATTAGCCTAGTGAGCCGCGGCACCAGTGCCCCAAATGTATTTCAATACCTAGCCCTTTTCCTCAACCTAACCCCAGCTTTATCCCTAATGCTAGATTAACCCTAGTCCTACCCATCTCCCTAGTCCTATGCATAAAGCAAACCCTAATAGTAGTCTTAGTCCTACCAAACACTAAACATTACATTATACCTAACCATAACCAGAAATGTCACCTTAAATATGCCAAGTTTCTAACAAATCTAACCCTAACCCTAACATAAATCTCCAATTCCTCTAGGCCAAAAACTCATGCTAACTCTAATCTAAAACTAAAGCCAATCATAGTACAGGTCAAAATCTTAACCAGGATGTAACATTGATTCTAACATTAACACTAACCGTATGCTCAATGTTTGAACTTCTCCTAAGCCCAAACCTCATGGTAAAATCTAGCTCTATTCTTAAGCCTAGTTCTAATTGTAATGCTATATCTACTCCTACCCTAAATCATAGTGTTAACTTTAGTTATTACCCTAGTGCTACTCCTTACCATTTGTTATTCTAACCCTAGCAATAACCTTAACCCTAATGCTAACCATAACCTTAAATTTAAACCTAACCCTATTCCTGGCCCTAAACCCTACACTAACCCTAGCTCTAAACTTAACCATGTCTCTAATACAACCCTGCAACAGACCTAGCACTAGCCCTAACCTGAACAATAACAGGTCTAACCCTACTCCTACAGCAAGATCTAACCATAATCATATCACTTAATCATAATCATATCACTAAATATAAACTTAGTAACTATTCTTGATAAACTATTAAACTATTTCTGGCCCTAGCAATAAGTACTAGCACAAAAAAAAAATACTAAAATGGATAAAGTATTACATTGTACATCAATAGTCAGGACAAAGACTGATCAAGTCCCTGTTTCTCATAGTGTCCATTTTACTTCAACAGGTTTCCCCTTTGGTGCTCAGTTAGTTGTCACCGATCAGGGAAAACAAATGATATTTGTCTCTTTGAGACTGGCTTACTTCACTCAGAAAGATGTTTTCCAGATTCCTCCATCTTGTTGTAAATCACCGGATTTCATTGTTTTTGACTGCTGTATAGTATTCTATAGAGTACATGTCACATAACTCCTTTATCCAGTCTACTTTTTTTATTATTCTTTTTTTTATGGCCCTGGCAGTGGGAACATGGAGAAGCAGTGGTTCAGTCCCCACTTCCCTACTGCTGCCGGGGACTGGAGGGGAGGAGTACAGAGCCTGCCATCCGGGCACTAACACCAGCGGGGAGGATGGGAGGCTGTGCTGCTCCGCTCCTTGCTCACTCGCTCTCTTCAATACACCAGTCTACTATTGATGGGCATTTGGGTTGGTTCCCGGTCTTAGCTATTGTGAATTGAGCTGCAATAAACATTAATGTGCAGATGGCTTTTTTGTTTGCCAATTTAATTTCCTTTGGGTAAATTCCAAGGAGTGGGATGGCTGAGTTGTATGGTAGGGTTATATTCAGGTTTCTGAGGAATCTCCAGACTGACTTCCATACTGGCTTAACCAGTTTGCATTCCCACCAACAGTGGGTTAATGTCCCTTTCTCCCCACATCCTCTCCAGCATCTATGTTGGTAGGTTTCTGAATGTGAGCCATTCTCACCGGGGTGAGGTGAAACCTCATTGTGGTTTTGATTTGCATTTCTCTGATTGCTAGTGATCTTGAACATTTTTTAATGTGTCTGTTGGCCATTTGTATTTCCTCTTTCTAAAAATGTCTATTGAGGTCCTTGG
The DNA here is from genome assembly GCF_033115175.1 of Lepus europaeus. Taxonomy (NCBI): domain Eukaryota; kingdom Metazoa; phylum Chordata; class Mammalia; order Lagomorpha; family Leporidae; genus Lepus; species Lepus europaeus. The sequence goes on from NW_026909036.1 coordinate 389,284, forward strand.
CCCATCTCTTAAGTGGGTTGTTTGTTCTGATGTTGTGGAGTTTCTTGATTTCTTTGTAGATTCTGGTTATCAACCCTTTATCTGTTGCATAGTTTGCAAAACCATATGATTATCTCAATAACGCAGAGAAAGCATTTGATAAAATACAACACCCTTTCATGATGAAAACTCTAAGCAAACTGGGTATAAAAGGAACATTCCTCAATACAATCAAAGCAATATATGAAAAACCCACAGCCAGCATCCTATTGAATGGGGAAAAGTTGGAAGCATTTCCACTGAGATCTGGTACCAGACAGGGATGCCCACTCTCAACACTGCTATTCAATATATTTCTCAACGTTCTAGCCAGAGCTATTAGGCAAGAAAAAGAAATTAAAAGGATACAAATTGGGGAGGAACAACTCAAACTATCTCTCTTTGCAGATGATATGATTCTTTATTTAGGGGACCCAAAGAACTCTACTAAGAGACTATTGGAACTCATAGAAGAGTTTGGCAAAGTAGCAGGATATAAAATCAATGCACAAAAATCAACAGCCTTTGTATACACAGGCAATGCCATGGCTGAGGAAGAACTTCTAAGATCAATCCCATTCACAATAGCTACAAAAACAATCTAGTACCTTGGAATAAACTTAACCAAAGACGTTAAAGATCTCTACGATGAAAATTACAAAACCTTAAAGAAAGAAATTGAAGAGGATACCAAAAAATGTAGAAATCTTCCATGCTCATGGATTGGAAGAATCAATATCATCAAAATGTCTATTCTCCCAAAAGCAATTTATACATTCAATGCAATACCAATCAAAATACCAAAGATATTCTTCTCAGATCTGGAAAAAATGATGCTGAAATTCATATGGAGACAAAGGAGACCTCGAATAGCTAAATCAATCTTGTACAACAAAAACTATGCTGGAGGTATCACGATACCAGGTTTCAGGACATACTACAGGGCAGTTGTGATCAAAACAGCATGGTGCTGGTACAGAAACAGATGGATAGACCAATGGAACAGAATACAAACACCAGAAATCAATCCAAACATTTACAGTCAACTTATATTTGATCAAAGATCCAAAACCAATCCCTGGACTAAGGACAGTCTATTCAATAAATGGTGCTGGGAAAATTGGATTTCCACGTGCAGAATCACAAAGCAAGACCCCTAACTTTCACCTTACACAAAAATTCACTCAACATGGATTAAAGACTTAAATATACATCCCGATACCATCAAATTAATAGAGAGCATTGGAGAAACCCTGCAAGATATAGGTACTGGCAAAGACTTCTTGGAAAATACCCCAGAAGCACACATGCAGTCAAAGCCAAAATTAACATTTGGGATTGCATCAGATTGAGAAGTTTCTGTACTTCAAAAGAAACAGTCAGGAAAGTGAAGAGGCAACCGACAGAATGGGAAAATATTTGCAAACTATGCTCCACTTCTGTTGCAATTCTCTGCTATGGCCTGGGAAAGCAGTACAAGATGGCCCAAGTCCTTGGGCCCCTGCACCCATGCAGGGGACCCAGAAGAAGCTCCTGGCTCCTGGCTTCAGATCGGTGCAGCTCCAGCCATTGTGGCCAATCGGGGAGTGAACCATCAGATGGAAGACTTCTCTCTCTGCCTTTCCTCTCTCTGTGTAACTCTGACTTTCAAGTAAATAAATAAATCCTAAAAAAAAAACAGAGTTCAAATGTGATGGCATTAAGTCCTTGGAGTAAGGAGGTTAGCCTGGATAAAATAGGTGGACCAATTCCAATTATGGGTGTCATTAATGGTAAAGAAGCTTTCACTTCTGTGACTACAGAAGGACAATGAAAGTTATAATTTTTCTACATTCAACAATGGTGGCGCTGTAGTGGGTAAAGCTGCCACCTGCTGTACTGACATTCCATATGGGCACCGGTTCAAGTCCTGGCTACTTCTCTTCCAATCCAGCTCTCTGTTATGGCCTGGGAAAGCAGTACAAGATGGCCCAATTCCTTGGGCCCCTGCACTTGCATGGTAAGCCCAGAAGAAGTTCCTGGCTCCTGGCTTCAGATCAGTGTAACTCTGGCCATTGTGGCCCATTGAGGAGTGAACAAGGAGATGGAAGGCCTCTCTCTCTCTCTCTCTCTCTGCCTCTGCCTCTCTGTAACTCTCACTTTTAAGTAAACAAATAATGTCTTTAAAAAATAGTTTAAATGCTTTCTAACAAGTTGATAAAGGAATCTTCTAGAAGCTGGGAAAAGCAAGGGAATAGTTGCTCCCCCTAGACATGCTCAGAAACTTTGAGAAGAAAGGTAATCATGCTCACATCTGCATGTTAAACACATGAGCTCTCTATTGGACTCCTACAGAACTCTAAGAAAATCAATGTGTTGCTTCAAGGTACTCAGTTTGCATAACTGGTGACAGCAGCAATGTCCTGAAACACTGCCTGATAACAAGAATCTAGTGCCACCAGTGTTCCTCAGTCACTACCATAACTGAAAAGGCCCTCCCAGATTTTCAATATCCCTGAGGTATTGCAACACTAGCCCAAGCTGAGACTCACTACATTCATGAATGGTGACTTGTCAGAAAAATGGAGAATGGAATAATTAGATTCTAAGATAGAAATAACATATTGTGGTTAGCATTACTATCATCTTTGATCATTTGTAGGCCTTACTTTCTACCATAAATAAAATTGTCAGGCAAAATAATTTCACACCATATTATTTATATCTTTCAATGAAATCTATGTAGCAAGCAGTTTAATTTCTAACATTCTGAACAATATCAATTTATTTACCTATACATCCATGCATGACTTATCACTAGCAGGAAATTTAATGGAGTCTAAAAGGAAAGGAGATATATTTTTGATTGTAAAAGAATATAAAAGGGTAAAACATGTAATAGCAGGTAAAGCCACCACTTGGGAACACTGAATCCCATGTTCCAGTGCTGTCTTGAGTTTCAGCTGCTCTGTTTCTGATCCAGCTTTCTCATGATGCAGCTTAAGAGGCAGCAGATATTGGCTCATATGCCTAGGCCCCTGCCACCCATGTCCAAAACCCAGATGGAATTCCAGGCTCCTAGTTTTTACCTATCCCAGTTATTAGAGATTCAAAACATAACTCTCTGTTGTTCTGCCTCTCAAATGAGGAATTTTTTAAAATTATTTTAAGATTCATTTTATTTATTTGAAAGGCAGATTGAGGGAGAGAGAGATCGATCTTTCATCTGCTGGCTCACTCCCCAAATGGCCCCAATAACCACGGCTGGGCCAGACCAAAGCCAGGAGCCAAGAGCTCCTTCCAGGTCTCCCAAGTACTTGGGCCATCCTTCTCTGCTTTCCTAGGCACATTAACAAGAACTTAGATCAGATGTGGAGCAGCCGGATCTCAAACCAGCATCCATATGGGATACCAGAGCTGGAGATGGCAGCTTTACCAACTGTGCCATGTGGCCAGCCTCAAAGGAAATAATTTTCTAAATGAAATGTAGATATTTATTTAAAATAACTTAGTAAGAAATGTGATACCAAAAGCTCAATTTTGTTATTGTGCAAGTTCTTAATTTCATATATAAAACAAAGAAATAAAGATTTATTGTATTTGAATGAACAAGGAATCACACTTTGGTAATATTAATAGTATAGGTAATATTTTTTAGGATATAAGTCATCAGGAACTTATTGGAAAAATACATGTTTTCCATAAACTTAGTGATGGAAATTTAATTTATGCCAGTATATTTGTATGATTTTCAAGTAGTGCAATCATATGTTAACTTACATTAATGTGATTTTAGTGGTTTTGCAAATACTCAGACTTTGAGTAGCTGTAAATAGGCTAGAGGGGAAAGGACAGGAGGCAGGACGAACATTGCAGAACACTAGCAAAGAAAGACTCAACAACAACAACAACAATAAGAAAAAACATTTTGGGCCTTTGACTGATACTTGCGAGTGGTAGTTCTAGTTCTTTCAAGATTGTTCTTGTTACTGTGATACTACACTAACTGAATGTGGAGGTAGAAAACAGCATGAGACAGAGGACCAGGACATGAGGTCTCACCCCTGGCTACATGTTGTATTTCACCTTGGAAGCCTTTGAAATATTCTGACCTGACCCCTCTGACAAATGTTGTAATTTAAGTTGTCTGGGTGAAGGGCTGGCATTGTATGGTGCAGTGGATTGTTTTGGCCACATAAGTAATTCTTTCCTTTTGCAATAACTGGTGTCTCAGTTGAGTTATAGAGAGTCAGGTGATGGATGCCCTGCATTCATCCAATAACATTGACTTTCACATTAAGTTCTTTATTTACAAGATGGATAATTTGAAAAGGCATTTTCTACTAAGCAATATAATTTATGTTTTACTTTTAAAATTATAAAATGAATTACATCCTGGCAAAGGAACAGCTTTTCAAGAAGTTTCTTGATTTTATAAAAATGTTTATTTATTTATCATTTGAAAGGCAGAGTTACAGAGAGGCAGAGACAGAGAGAGAGGTCTTCTATCTGTTGGTTTACTCCCCAGATGGCCATAATGGTCGGAGCTGCACTGATCCAAAGCCAGGGGCCAGGGGATTCTTCCAGGTCTCTCACTCAGGTGCAGTGGCCCAAGGACTTGGACCATCTTGTACTGCTTTCCTAGACCATAATAGAGAGCTGGATCAGAAGTGGAGCAGCCAGGTCTCCAACCAGTGTCAATAGGGGATGCCAGCCTGCAGATGGCGGCTTTTCCTGTTATGCCACAGTGCCAGCCTTCTTGATGTTAACATCTAATTTATTGAGATATTATGTAAGAAAATTCACAGATAGGCTGAAATGATTTCAGATGCCAATTTTTTTCTTCTGGGATCATAGACATTTGAATATTTATTCTTAAATGCCTCAATTTGATACATTTTAATTAAATATTTTATGAACGAATGGATTAATGTTGAAAAAACATTATATCAAAATGTCATGTTTGCATCTTTTTGGAAATAAAAATAAAATGTAATGAAAAATGATGCTAGCACTGGATGAAATCAGAAATTTTATACTCAATTGATTACCATGACAGTTCAGAAACTATATCAATCACAAATTATCAAATTCCTAATGATTCTCCCTAAATCCTTGAAGTGTTTTGAACACATCAGGAGTTATACACCTCATCCACTGTGGGAGGCAACTTTGCAATGCCTCCTCCAACACAGAACCATGGAGGGCCTATGAGGACAGATCTGTGCTGTCTGCAGGACTGGGGGTAAAGGGGCTCAGTATTTCCTATAGGGTGATAACCCCTGATCAGCCAGTGACCATCTGCTTCCATACAGTCAACTCAATCCTGAACAACATGGTGGCTGAGACCAGGGTAGCAGTGAGGACCCCGAACACCATCAAGGCCACCAGATTAGCCTCCCCTAGGCTGGCCTCTTCCCTTCAAACTACCTTCTTGAATGACATCTGCGGTAGACCAGCACCTGCATGGTGGGGGACTGACCTCATGATAGTTTTCCACCAGAGCTGAGGTGAGCCCTAGGTGTGTATCTACAGTGGTAGGGGGATTTGTTAAGGTAAGATAAGCTCACAACTCTTGCCACCATATACACTGGGCAGAGATGGTCAAAAGCATGAACTTGGTCCCAACAGCAGGCCCCTCTGGCATGGACACTGGCAGTTTATTCATGTCAATGGTGCAGAAGCACTTAGCATAGCCCACAGGACAGAGGCAGGAGAAGCAGTTTATGTTGTCAAGGCAAATGGCACCATCAGCACAAGGCCATATCAGGCAGTTGTCTACATCTGCCTCACAGCAGCACCCAAAAATCCGATAGGCAGTAGCAGGTGAAATTGATGACCAAGTGATAGACATCTTGAATGGGGAGTTGCAGTTCGAGGGGGGGGAGAAAACATTCATACTAAGTGATTGACTGTTGCAGGATAGCCCATTGCAGTGTCCTGATTACAGTGTCCTGTTGGAATTTCAAGCTGTATCACATTGGGTCGCTCTGAGCCTCAAATACCTCATTTTAAAAGAAAATAAATGTGGGCCAGCACCATGGCTCACTAGGTTAATCCTCCACCTGTGGTGCTGACACTCAGTGTTCTAGTCCTGGTTGGGGCGCCGGTTCTGTCCTGGTTGCTCCTCTTCCAGGCCAGCTCTCTGCAGTGGCCCAGGAGTGCAGTGGAGGATGGCCCAAGTACTTGGACCCTGCACCCACATGGGAGACCAGGAGGAAGCACCTGGCTCCTGGCTTCGGATTGGCTGAGTACACCAGCCTTGCCGGCCATTTGGGGGGTGAGCCAATGGAAGGAAGATCTTTCTCTCTGTCTCTCTCTTTCTCTAATTCTCCCTGTCCAATATATATATATATATATATATATATATATATATATATATAATAAAGAATAATATTATACTAGTAAATCCTAGTGATTACTATACTAGTAAATTCTAGTGATCTGTGATTACTTTAATATTTACCATATATGGGGGAAACAGTCATTTTTCCATTCAAATATTAGTTATAACTGTTGACTGTATTCCCACTAAACTAGGGTATTTTTGCTTTTTATTTGTTAAACTTCTTATTTGGTGAAGTATTAAGCCTTTTTACTTTAAATTTAAAATACATTATCTCAAAAACTAAAAAAAAAATAAGGAAGGAGAGAGAGAGGAATTTAAGGAGGAATGGAATATCATTATGGTCTTAGAATGATATCTGCAGATCACACCAAATCTGTTAAAAACTAATTAAAAATTAAAATCCAAAAAAGGAAATGCTAATCTATGGGGAAGGAGAAGGAAACCCAGTGTTTGATCTGCTTAATGCTTCATATATGTGAAAGACAGTACGTTCTATTTAAAATCATATTTTTGTGCCTAGGTCTCTTTCTTATCCTTTTCTAGAAGTTAAAAATAAACAAACAACTGATAATACTACTAAATTATAATGAATCTTTGTGGGAGAAACAAACATCTCAAATTCATTGTATTTGTTCTTGCTATTGGAATATTATTTATCTCTTAAAGGGTGCAAGTATTTTTTTTAATTTTATTTATTTGAGAGATAGACTTAGAGACGGAGACAGGGAAAGACAGAGAAAGGTCTTCTACCCACTTTTTCATATCCCAAATGGCCTCAGCTGCCCAAGCTGGGCCTGTCCAAAGGCAGGAGCTTCATCTGGGTCTCCCACAGGGGTACAGGGGTCCCAAGGACTTGGACCATCTTCTGATGCTTTCCCAGGCCATAGCAGAGGAGCTGGATTGGAAGAGGAGCAGTCAGGACTTGAACCAGTGACCAAATGGGATGGCAGTGCCATAGGTGGAGGTATAGCCCACTATGTCACAGCACCAGCCCCTGCAAGTACTTTTCTTAATCCCAAACTTGAACGTAGCTCATAGATTGAGGAGCTCTTTGGTGCTATCTTTAGATCCTGTGGCACTTGATTCAAGGCTAAATGAAATACCTTGATCTCATTTGGTGACTGAAGTGGTGAACCACAAGTAGGAATTTCTGTGTTGATGCCTGTGGCTGCCAAAGCTGAGCAGCACTCTCTTTAGGTAAACATTCCTGTCTGTGCTCTGTGTCCCATGAACCCTCTGAGGACAAGGTCATGTCATCTTGCTTTTGTGTCTCGAGTATGTTACATGTTGCTTTGTGCAAAGGAGCTACTCGGTATACACTGAAGACTGCAGTGAACATGACACACAATGGGGAGATTTGGGTAGTCCAATAAACTCATGGGTTGGTAGATGCCTAAGTACTAATTTGACATAGATAACACATTTCATGTTATGGTAAATTTAAGACCATTCTGTCTCAGAGTTGCATGAGTAGCTGCTACTGCAGACAGTATCCCTACTTAGAGAGCTTCATGGAATACAAAGTATTTGATTCTAGTCAAGGAGGCTATGACAGCTGAATGAAAATGTAAGGCACTTGGGCTTGGTGCATAGATGATATAAACATGCTTAGGGTAGCTCCTTCACTTCTTCCCAGTGTGCCTTTCTTTCCCTTTGCCTACCTAAGCCTCTTAGGGATTAAAATAAGTGCATTTGTTTGCATGTTCTTGGCAGTAGGATAGCCTCAGTGTCCCTGTTTAATGTGTTTCTAATCCTTTCAGGTCTGTTGCTTGCATACACACAGTAAGGAAAAACATAGCTTACATAAGGAGCAAATTATTTGGTATTCCCACTTTTCCTAATCAGTGTGGAAAAATTAGGCATAAGCTCTTTGAAGATTATGTTAGGAGCCAAATCAAAGTCAAGTGCCTATCCTTCAAATTATAATAATCCAAATTACAATAATCAAATGATTTTTCCATTAAGTCAGTGAGTTCAAGGAAAGGTCTATCTTGCCTTGTTATGCTATTGTTAAATTGTTCCCTTGAACTCAGCATATATAAATAGATTATTTTCCCAGGGCTTCCTAAATGAGACATGCTTAGATAGAAGCTAGCTTTTTCTGTGTTATGTTGTTCATATACTTTTTGCCTCTCAATCCTTCATAAACATGTATTAACTGACTTAATTATCTCCTAGTAAAAGCATATAATTGAAGACATTGAAAAATTAATGGAACATGAACAGTGACGGTACCCCAGGGGTTTGTTGCTGACTCATACCCTTCCATTATGAATCTATTTCCCATGCACTGTTACTCGAATCAAACGCTGGGAAATTTTATCACTCCATCTTAGCATGGTTTTTGCAAGATTTTCTGTTAGAAACTTCTGAGAGCATGCCTCTGAGTGTGATGTTTTCCCACAGCTTGCATATTACTAATTTTTGAAAATGTGACCTCAAAAACCTATTACATCTGTCACACTGCGATGGAAATGTTTGCTCCTGGAATCAATGTGGAGGGCATCCAGATAGGTGGCCCGGAAGCTGAGCCGTTATCATTGCCTCATCTGTGTGTTCATCCTTTCTCACTGGCCATCTGCTTCTACCAGGTTAGCAAGTACCTGACAAAGTCACTGATGGTGGCAAAGGTTCGTCTGAAAGTTGGCATTTGTTGGAACCCCTCTCTAACTAGGAAAGCTGGCATGCAGGGCTGATATTCCAAGGTACGGTGACCTTGACTACAGTTCTGACTTCTCCTGCAGGCCTGGCCTCCCTCCTTTCTTAACCCCACTTGGCTCTCCCTGAACTCAGGCTTCTGTACCCACCCACCCTTGCATGTCTGTCCGATTTCTGCTGTGATCCTACACCCCAGGAAGACCACAGCTCCCAAGAAGTATCTTCTGGTGCCTGAAGCTAGAAATCGTGTTATTGACACTTTGCTGTCTGTGTAGCTTAAGGCACCGAGCACCATGCAGTGTGCCTTGAGTTCAGCTGTGTGATGGATCTGCCTTCTGTGTTCAAGGTGGTTGTGGCTTGTTTTAGTTAGGTGTGGTAAGACCTGCAGCACAGAATGTCAAGGAGGCTGTGGTTACTCTTATTTTCAGAGTCTCTAGGAAAAGGTGACAGGGCTACGTGAGCATGGAGCAGAGATGGCTGGGCAGCAGGGTTGGGGGAGCAGGTGGAAGTAAGTCACTATTGTGGTTTTCTCACGAAGACAGAGTGAAGCTATGGAAGGTTTAAGGTCGGTGTCTGGAATAACTTCAGTGGCTCCAGGTTGTCTTGTCTGCTTCCCTGCTCTTGGGTAATTAGGACAGGGGATTGTGGCTCAGGGGGAGAGCACTGGGTGTGGGAGATGGTGGCAGGTTTGGGTCTAGCCTTGGTGTTCCCCAAGCCCAGTTTTGTCTAATCTCTAGCCATCAGCTAGACCTGGAGGGGTGATTCTTCCAGGTTAGCAAAGCCCCAGATGCCAGAGCATCAGAAATACAGAAGCAAATGCCTTGTTCTTTGTTCAAATGCCTCATAAATAACCCATTGCTGGGAAAATGGAGAATGAGGATTCTCAGCCCATGAAACCTTAAGTGAAATAAAAATGCTGGGCCATGGAATTGGAAGGGCTGGGGGCTGCTGGCTTGCAAGGTTGTCAAATCCTCAGCAGTATGCTCTCCACGGCCCTTTCTCTTGCTGCACCTGGCGGACTGCCTTGCCCTATACTCAACATTTTCTCTTCCTTGTAGCTTTTTGCTACTGGTGTTTGTCACCCCAGCCTGTGTCCTCTGGGTGCAGTCTTTCAGCTGCAGCCGACCTATGCATCATGCAATAATGGTTCCAAGAAGAGATTCTGGGTTTGGCTTCACCATTGTTGGAGCAAAGCTTGTGGCACCAAGCAAGACCCCAGTGGACTTGGAGGTTTCATTCAGGAGAGGCTGTGGGTGTGGCAGGACTGAGGATCCCTGTGTGATTGGATGTGCATTTCAGAAGAGAAAAGACAGAGCTTCATCATGAAGGCTCTCTCAGTACAGGAGAGGATGTGTAAGTCATATAAACAAGATTCCAATGGAAAATCTCTGTGCAAGCAGCAGTGTGTTATGCAGATGTATTTCTTTATTTGCAGTGGTAATAATATCCCAGGGAATAATAGTGTCAAGCATTTCCATATTCCTTAATAAATACCAGGCAATCATCCCAAGTGATTTCTGCATATATTTCCCTCAAGACAACCCTGTTGGGAGGGATTTATTAGTATAATTATTTTTCAGGTGACAAAACTGAGCCAGAGATAATAATTGAGTTGGCCAAGAATACATAGATAGTGACAGCTGTAACTGAAACCCAGTGACCCTGACACTGGTAGAGCTCTATGCTGATAACCACTATACTTCCCTGTAAGTGGACAGTAGGTCCTGTAATTTTATGCAGTCATTAGACTTGATGTGAGAGTGGTTAAAGGCATATTTGGTCATACATGCATATAATTTTATTTGTTATATGCTGTAGTCTGCTTGCCTGTGTCTCCCCAAATGCCTATGTTGTAACCTTAATCCCCAAATCTTGTGGCATTTGGAGACAGGGCCTTTGGAAGGGAATTGGGTCTTGAGAGTGGGGACTTCCTGAAGGAATTAGTTCGTGTTAAGAAGATATGGAAACAGCCTGCCTCCCTAACTACCTGTGATGGAATAGCCAGGAAGTGGGGCCTCATCAGACAGTGAATCTACTGGCTCCATGACCTTGGACTTGGCTGCCTCCAGGACCATGAGAACACATGATATTTGAGGCACCACTCTGTGTTAGTTAGCATACTGGGCTGAGCAGACAAGGCATTCTATAACCTATCTGAATATTAGCAAAATTGCTACCTCTGAACTGTGATTTGGTCCAAGGAAAGGTTACACATGTGTAAGAATGCATAATAGATGATGTGGTTCTAATGATTGGTTAACATTTCTGGATACATTCAACCCCTTTATGTCCCTTAGGGATGAATGTTAGAGAAAATACACATGATTTTCCTTGTGACTTGAGCTCACTCTTTTCTGGGAAGGCTGATCCTACCATGTAGCCAGGATTCACTTACTTCTTGGTGGGAAGCAACATAACTTTCCATGGGAGAAACATTAGGTTAATATATAATACAGAATTTGATTTAGTAAGATTTTGCTAAAAAAATAATCTTAGCACTGCCTAGTTCAAACAAAAGAACTTGATCCAATATTGAACCCAAACAGCCAGATGGTGAACTAGTGCTTTATCCATTTTGCTGCTCAAGTATGTTTTCCAACATCTCAGCTGCCAGGAGATGCCATTACTAGCATAAATATGTCATTGATAATTTGTCAGTCTGCCCTGCTAATGACAAAAACTATGGTGATTAATGGGATTATTAAAGTTCCTTGAGCAAGAGCTGTCAACCCAGAACTTTTTTTTTTTTGACAGACAGAGTGGATAGTGAGAGAGAGACAGAGAGAAAAGTCTTCCTTTTGCCATTGGTTCACCCTCCAATGGCCGCTGCAGCTGGCGCATCACGCAGATCCGAGGCCAGGAGCCAGGCACTTCTCCCGGTCTCCCATGCGGGTGCAGGGCCCAAGGACTTGGGCCATCCTCCACTGCTTTCCTGGGCCACAGCAGAGAGCTGGCCTGGAAGAGGGACAACCGGGACAGAATCCGGTGCCCCAACTGGGACTAGAACCTGGTGTGCCAGCACCGCAAGGAGGAGGATTAGCCTGTTAAGCCACGGCGCTGGCAACCCAGAACTTTTGAGTAATATCTGCAGTGGAACAAGCATGAAGATGGTAAATAGAATATAAATGCTACTGGGTATTGGTAGATTCTCTTTGAGCACATGGTGACCAAAGATGTCCCACTGATGGCTTACAAGGAGAAGCCTTTCTTTTTTTTTAATTTTTTTTATTTAGTGAATATAAATTTCCAAAGTACAGCTTATGGATTACAAAGGCTTCCCCACCCACAACTCCCCCCCCCCGCAACCCTCCCCTTTCCTACTCACTCTCCCCTTCCATTCCCATCAAGATTCCTTTTCAATTCTCTTTATATATAGAAAATCAGTTTAGTATATATATAGATTTCAACAGTTTGTCCTCCCATAGCAACACAAAGTGAAAAAATACCGTTGGAGTACTAGTTATAGCATTAAATAACTGTACATCACATTAATGACTGAGATTCTGCAAGATTTTTTTATGAAAAAGATTGATAATTTTTCTATGTAATTTCCAATTTAAAACCAAGGTGTTTTTTTTTCATTTTCAATTATCTTTATATACAGAAGATCGCTTTAGTATATACTAAGTAAAGATTTCATCAGTTTGCACCCACACATAACCACAAAGTGTAAAAATACTGTTTCAGTACCAGCTATATCATTACTTCACCTTTGACAACCTATTAAGGACAGATCCCACATGGGACATAAGTACACAGTGACTCCTGATGTTGATTTAACAATTTAACACTCTTGTTTATGGCGTCAGTAATCTCCCTAGGCTCTAGCCATGAGTTGCCGAGGCTATGGAAGCCTTTAGGGTTCGCTGACTTCGATCCTATTCCAACAAGGCCATAGTCAAAGTGGAAGTTCTCTCCTCCCTTCAGAGAAAGGTACCTCCTACTTTGATGGCCCCGTTCTTTCCACTGGGATCACACTCGCTGAGATCCTTCATTTAGGTCTTCTTCTTCTTCTTCATCATTTTTTTTTTCCCCAGCGTGTCTTGGCTTTCCATGGCTAAAATACTCTCATAGGCTCTTCAGCCAGATCCAATTGCCTTAAGGGCTGATTCTGAGGCCAGAGTGCTATTTAGGACATCTGTCATTCTATGAGTCTGCTGTGTCTCCCCCTTCCCATGTTGGATCCTTCTCTCCCTTTTTTTTATCAGTTAGTATTAGCAGACATTAATCTTGTTTGTGTGATCCCTTTGACTCTTAGGCCTATCAGTGTGATCAGTTGTGAACTGAAATTGATCACCTGGGCTGGTGAGATGGCATTGGTACATGCCACCTTGATGGGATTGTATTGGGATCCCCTGGAACTTTTCTAACTTCAACATTTGGGGCAAATGCAATTGAGCATGCCCCCTATTATACATCTCCTCCCTCTCCTTTTCTCATTCTTATATTTAACCAGGATCACTTTTCAGTTAAGATTTAGACACCTCAGAATAATTGTGTGTTAATTACAGAGTTTACAAAAAAAATACTAAAAGGGATAAAGTGTTACATTGTACATCAACAGTCAGCACCATAGCTGATCAAGTCACTATTTCTGATAGTGTCCATTACGCTTCCACAGGTTACCCTTTGGTGCTCAGTTAGTTGTCGCCAATCAGGGAGAACAAATGATATTTGTCTCTTTGGGACTGGCTTAATTCACTTAGCATGATGCTTTCCAGATTGCTCCATCTTGTTGCAAATGACTGGGTTTCATTGTTTTTGACTGCTGTATAGTATTCCATAGAATACATGTCCCATAGTTTCTTTATCCAGTCTACTGTTGATGGGCATCTGGGTTGGTTCCAGGTATTAGCTATTGTGAATTGAGCTGCAATAAACATTAATGTGCAGACGGCTTTTTTGTTTGCCAATTTAATTTCTTTTGGGTAAATTCCAAGGAGTGGGATGGCTGGGTTGAATGGTAGGGTTATATTCAGGTTTCTGAGGAATCTCCAGACTGACTTCCATAGTGGCTTAACCAGTTTACATTCCCACCAACAGTGGGTTAGTGTCCCTTTTTCCCCACATCCTCTCCAGCATCTATTGTTGGTTGATTTCTGAATGTGGGCCATTCTAACCGGGGTGAGGTGAACCTCATTGTGGTTTTGATTTGCATTTCCCTGATTGCTAGTGATCTTGAACATTTTTTCATGTGTCTGTTGGCCATTTGGATTTCCTCTTTCGAAAGATGTCTGTTGAGGTCTTTGGCCCATCTCTTTAGTGGATTGTTTGTTTTGATGTTATGGAGTTTCTTGATGTCTTTGTAGATTCTGGTTATCAACCCTTTATCTGTTGCATAGTTTGCAAATATTTTTTTCCCATTCTTTCGGTTTCCTATTCACTTTCCTGACTTTTTATTTTGAAGTACAGAAACTTCTCAGTTTGATGCAATCCCAATAGTTAATTTTGGCTTTGACTGCCTGTGCTCCTGGGGTCTTTTCCAAGAAGTCTTTACCTGTGCCTATATCTTGCAGGGTTTCTCCAATGCTCTCTAATAATTTGATGGTGTCTGGTCGTAGATTTAAGTTTTTGATCCAAGTTGAGTGAATTTTTGTGTAAGGTGAAAGGTAGGGGTCTTGCTTTGTGATTCTGCACGTGGAAATCCAATTTTCCCAGCACCATTTATTGAATAGACTGTCCTTAGTCCAGGGATTGGTTTTGGATCCTTGATCAAATATAAGTTGGCTGTAAATGTTTGGATTGATTTCTGGTGTTTCTATTCTGTTCCATTGGTCTATCCTTCTGTTTCTGTACCAGTACCATGCTGTTTTGATAACTACTGCCCTGTAGTATGTCCTGATCTGGTATTGTGATGCCTCCGGCTTTGTATTTGTTGTACAGGATTGCTTTAGCTATTCGAGGTCTCCTGTGTCTCCATATGAATTTCAGCATCATTTTTTCCAGATCTGAGAAGAAGGTCTTCGGTATCTTGATTCGTATTATTGAATGTATAAATTGCTTTTGGGAGAATGGACATTTTGATGATGTTGATTCTTCCAATCCATGAGCATGGAAGATTTCTCCATTTTTTGGTATCCTCTTCTATTTCTTTCTTTAAGGTTTTGTAATTTTCATCGTAGAGATCTTTAACGTCCTTCATTAAGTTTACAAGGTATTTGATTGTTTTTGTAGCTATTGAGAATGGATTGAACTTAGAAGTTCTTTCTTAGCCATGGCATTGCCTGTGTATACAAAGGTTGTTGATTTTTGTGCATTGATTTTATATCCTGCTACTTTGCCAAACTCTTCTCTGAGTTCCAATAGTCTCTTAGTAGAGTTCTTTGGGTCCCCTAAATAAAGAATCATATCGTCTGCAAAGAGGGATAGTTTGAGTTCTTCCTTCCCAATTTGTATCCCTTTAATTTCTTTTTCTTGCCTAATAGCTCTGGCTAAAACTTCCAGAACTATATTTAAGAGCAGTGGTGAGAGTGGGCATCCCTGTCTGGTACCAGATCTCAGTGGAAATGCTTCCAACTTTTTCCCGTTCAATAGGATACTGGCCGTAGTTTTTTCATAAATTGCTTTGATTGTATTGAGGAATGTTCCTTTTATACCCAGTTTGCTTAGGGTTTTCATCATGAAAGGGTGTTGTATTAAATGCTTTCTCTGCATCTATTGAGAGAATCATATGGTTTTTCTTCTGCAGTCTATTAATGTGGTGTATCATGTTGATTGTTTTGAGAACGTTGAACCATCCCTGCATACCAGGGATAAATCCCACTTGGTCTGGGTGGATGATCTTTCTAATGTGATGTTGCATTCTATTGGCCAGAATTTTATTGAGGATTTTTGTGTCTATGTTCATCAGGGATATTGGTCTGTAATTCTCTTTCAATGCTGCATCTTTTTCTGGCTTAGGAATTAAGGTGATGCTGGCTTCATAGAAAGAGTTTGGGAGGATTCCCTATTTTTCAATTGCCCTGAATAGTTTGAGGAGTATTGGGGTTGGTTCTTCTTTAAATGTCTGGTAGAATTCAGCCGTGAATCCATCTGGTCCTGGGCTTTTCTTTGTTGGGAGGACCTTTATTACTGTTTCAATTTCTGTGTCAGTTATAGGTCTGTTTAGGTTTTCTATGTCTTCCTGGTTCAATTTAGGTAGGTTGTATGTGTCCAGGAATCTATCCATTTCTGATAGATTT
Organism: Lepus europaeus; assembly: GCF_033115175.1. Taxonomy (NCBI): domain Eukaryota; kingdom Metazoa; phylum Chordata; class Mammalia; order Lagomorpha; family Leporidae; genus Lepus; species Lepus europaeus. The sequence continues at coordinate 405,469 of NW_026909036.1, forward strand.
CCCTGTTTGCTGGCATACAAGTCCTTGTAGTAATTTCTGATGATTCTTTTTATTTCTGTGGTGTCTGTTGTTACGTTTCCTTTTTCATCTCTGATCTTATTGATTTGGGTCTTTTCTCTTCTTTTTTTAGTTAGTTGGGCCAATGGGTTGGCAATTTTGTTTATTTTTTCAAAAAGCAGCTCCTCGTTTGGCTGATTTTTTTGTATTTTTTTTTTTTGGATTCAATCCTGTTGATTTCTTCTTTGATTTTAATTATTTATCTTCTCCTACTAGCTTTGGGTCTGTTTGCTGCTGATTTTGTAGATCCTTGAGATGACTTGAAAGTTCGTCTATTTGGTGCCTTTCCAATTTCTTGATGTAGGCACCTATTGATATAAATTTTCCTCTTAACACTGCTTTTGCTGTATCCCATAGGTTTTGGTATGATGTGCTGTTATCCTCATTTACTTCCAGAAAATTTTTGATTTCTCTTTTAATTTCTTCTATGACCCATTGTTCATTTAGGAGCATGTTGTTCAGTCTCCATGTGTTTGTATGTGCTCTAGGGATTCCCGAGTTGCTAATTTCCAACTTCATTCCTTTATGGTCTGAGAAGCTGCGTGGTATGATTCTAATTCTTTTGAATTTGCTGAGACTTGCTTTATGGCCTAGCATGTGGTCAATCCTAGAGAAGGTTCCATGTACTGCTGAGAAGAATGTAAAGTCTTTAGATATAGGATGAAAAGTTCTGTAGATATCTGTTAGGTCCATTTGAGCCATAGTGTCATTTAAATCTACTGTCTCCTTGTTGGTCTTCTGTCCTGATGATCTGTCTTTCTCTGAGAGTGGAGTATTGAAGTCCCCCAGTACTATTGTATTGGGGTCTAAGTCTCCCTTTAAGTCCCTTAACAAGTCTTTTAAATAAACTGGTGCCCTGTAATTAGGTGCATATACATTGATAATTGTTATATCTTCCTGTTGAATGGATTCCTTAATCATTATATAGTGCCCCTCTTTGTCTCTCCTAATAGTTTTTGTGGTAAAATTTATGTTATCTGATATTAAGATAGCTACTCCCGCTCTTTTTTCATTTCTGTTGTCATGGTATATCTTTTTCCAGCCTTTCACTTTCAGTCTGTGTGCATCTTTGTTAGAAAGATGTGTTTCTTGTAAGCAGCAGATAGATGGGTTTTGTTCCTTAACCCAATCAGCCAATCGGTGTCTCTTAACTGGATTGGAGAACCCTTTCTAAAAACACCAGAGTGTATGTTTTTTAAAGAGAAGGTATCCATCAACATTTTACAAAGTTCTAGAAGCACACATACTTATTAATGAATTTCCATTTTTTCTTATTTGAATGGATGTCCAAAATCTAATATACAGAGAGAAATTATTCTTGAGAACAGAATTATTTTCATTTCCTTGGACTAATATGAAGCATACCCTTTAGAAGAAAACAAACCCCATCTTGTGTTTTGTTTTTATGTTTTGTGTACAGAATGAATGCAGTTACATACCTTGAACAAAGTGTGTGTGTGTGTGTGAATGTGTGTGTATAAAGAAATAGAAGGATTCTGTGTTGAAAGATTCACAAATAAAAGGAAACCCAAGAAAAGATGTATTGTTGGTTATGCAGCAGCAAGCAAGCAAACAAACAAACAAAAAAAACCCTCCATTTTCAAAGTCCTTCCCCTAATACAGAGTCTCCCCTAATATGACAGTCTACTTGCTGTGACACTCAATTCTTTTCCAATATTTTGACATATTCCAGAGGAAACCTTTGAAATCTGCTGAGTGTGCACTTCGTGCCTCAGCTCCTTTACCACAAGCCAAGTCTCTCCCTTTACTTATAAGTTTGATTACAACGTTAACCACCACCAAGGCTAAATATGAAAATATTCAAGCCAGGGAAAAAGGCACACAGATTTGAGATAAATGTATTTAGTAAGATATTAGTAACTTGAGTCACAAGTACAAGTGAAAATATTATTGTTCTGCCCCTGTATGGAGGAAGTTGGTTTGGTTACATTATTTACCTACTAAGTTTTACTGTGGGCCATATTGTATTTTGACAGTTTTTTTTTGACAGGCAGAATTAGACAGAGAGAGAGAGAGACAGAGAGAAAGGTCTTCCTTCTGTTGGTTCACCCCCCAAATGGCCGCTATGGCCGGTGCTGCGCCAATTCAAAGCCAGGAGCCAGGTGCTTCCTCCTGGTCTCCCATGTGGGTTCAGGGCCCAAGAACTTGGGCCATCCTCCACTGCCTTTCTGGGCCACAGCAGAGAGCTGGACTGGAAGAGGTGAAACTGGACAGAACCGGCATCCCAACCGGGACTGGAACACAGAGTACCGGCGCCGCAGGCAGAGGATTAGCCTAGTGAGCTGCGGCACTGGCCTGTTTTGACAGTTCTATAGTGAAAGTGTATTCTGATGGCACTTAGGGCTGCAGAGTGGTGCTAAATTCTCAGATAATGGAATAAAACTGCTTGGAAAACATATGTATAAGTCATGTATGGTTTTCTCTGTTCAGTTTAGATGTGACATTGCCTCAGCATTATGTGAAAAAAGGCAGACACCAAAAGACAAATACCACATGTTCCCTGTCACATGTGGAAGTTAAATAAAAGTCTGAACTTGGAATTAGTAGAGACTGGGAAGGGTGGAAGAGAGGCAGAATAGAAGCAGGTTGCATGATAGACACCCAAGCACAGTCAGAAGTAGCAAGTTCTAATGTTGCCTTGCTCAGTGGACAACTGTGGCTCACAACAATGAATTATATATTGCATGAAGAACCGGAAAAGAGCCAGTAGTCTCCAAACACAATGGAAAGGCTTGTGGCCTGAGTTGATGCATTTGTGTTGTGTACATGTGTTGAACTACTGCATCATACCCTACAAAAATGCACAACAATTGCATGTTAATGAAACATTGAAAAAAAATTTAACAAGAGACTTTGCCTCACAAGGAAATGATGCAATTCTATGAAAGAGTTGAGACTTGAAGCCAACGGGAGGTGGGGTTGAACATGGCCTTATCTTTGAGAAAGATAGCGTGGTAAGCCCTGAAGGAACTCAAAGACTGGGCAGCAGGCACTGTCCTGCAGAAGGCATGGGAAGCAGGACAGAGTGAGGGCTTCAGGCAGGAGGCTTCCTGTTCTGAGGCCTCCCCCTGGGCTTAGGAGAGAGAACAAGCCCAACCATGAGGCTTCCTTTCTTCCTCTGAGATCCCAGAACCCACTGTGGCGGGAATTCCTGGGTACTTTTCAGTGGATGTCGATTTTCCAGGAGACTGCTGAGGGGAGAGAAAATGGCATCTTGGGGGTGTCTGCCACAATCTCCCTTGCTCTAAAAACCTGTGTACCCATTGTACTCTTTCTTGTGTGCTTGTGAGGTTTGTATTTGGACTCTGAGTCCTGATGTCCCATTTATTCAAATGATTCATGAATGAAGTCATTCCCTTTTTTTTTTTAAAAAAAAAATCTATCCATATCCCTCAAACCTGATATATAAAGTATATCCGGAAAACCCTGTTCTTAGTTCAATTGAGAAATGAAAGATGTTTTAGAAAACAAAATCCTGTCCCTTGCTCTGAATAATTTTTCTCTTTGAACATTAAAGTCTCGCCCTGAAATTTAACAAATGTACGGTGTTCATGAACTGCATGAGCCATATATGTTATCACTTACTGACAAGCAGTAATGAATATAAGTTGAAGTTAGTTTAAAAAATAAATGGATTTGACAATGAATACATAAATGTGACAGAAGTGACTGAGATTGCTAATTATTCTTGATTTTACACACACCTTGTGAAAGGCTGTTGAGAAGGGGGTGATGAAACGACCAGGACTTGAACCTTTGAAATTTGTTTTGGAGACTTTGTATCTCTGACATGGTACCGATTGTCAGTGAGGTGAAAGGCACCCAATGAGCCAGAGTAAATGAGCCCATGTCAAACAGAAAAAAAGGTCATTAATAATGTAGCAACTGTAAAGTACAGCTATGCACAACAGTCTGGTCAGTAATGGGTCACTTGTGTGACAGCGGTTCCATCAGATTGTAGTGGAGCTGAAAAGTTCCTGTTGTCTAATGACTTCATGGCTTCTGTAACATAATCTCTCAAATATTGCTGATGTGTTTGTGGTGATACTGGTATAAATCTATTGGACTGCCAGTCATATAGAACTATAGCACTTCCAATTATCTAGATTACATGGTACTTGATAACAAATGGCTACATTATTGGTTTATGTATTTACCATATTTTTATCATATTTTATACTCTCCCTTCTACTTATATTTTAAAAAGCTTTGGTGTGCTGAAAAGGGCCCTCAATCCACTGTTAGTGGGAATATGAACTGATGCAGCCACTGTGGAAGAAAAATGGAGATACCTCAGAAATATGAATATAGACCTACCATATTACCCAGCCACCCCACACCTAGGAATTTACCCAAAGGAAATTAAATCAGCATATGAAAGAGTGATCTGTAACTGCATGTTTATCACAGCTCAATTCATAGTAGCTAATATATGGAATCAACCTAGATGTCCATTAGCTGAAGACTGGATAAATTATGATATATATGCACTATGGAATACTACACAGTGGTAAAAAAAATGAAATCCTGTCATCGGCAACAAAATTCAGGCAACTGGAAGCCATTATACTTAGTGAAATAAATCAGTCTCAAGAAGAAAAATACTATATGTTCTCTCTGATCTGTAGTAACTAATAGAGTCCCTAAAACTTAATCTATAGTGATAAAACTGACACTTTGTGATGTGGTGATTTTGAACAGCCCTTATCTTCAGTGTTGAAGAACAATTTTTTTTTTGCTTTTTCTTCATACAATTTGTTGAACTCTCTATTTAGTGTAAGGCAACTGAAAATAGATCTTTGTAAAAAATGGGAAAGGGACAGGGAGGATAAAGAAGGATAGAAGTATGAATGGTAAGGTGGTAGGGTGGGAAGAATTGCTATGCTCCTAAATTTGTATAAATGAAATTCATGAAGTTTGTATTCCTTAAATAAAATTAGAAAAAGTAAACTAAATAAATAGATTATATGAATAAATGTATAAAATAAAAATATTCAGTCTATAACTTTACTCATCTGACCTCTCAAAATGCATTCTCTTCTGTTTATAAAATACATTCCTTTAATTTAAATAGTACACAAATCGTTCATATTCCAGAACTCAATACAGAATCTATTCTTAGTTAAATCAAGGCTATAAAAATACATCAATTTTGGTGCCATCATTATTCTTAAATTTCTTGGGCTGCCATAGAAAAATACTATAGTATGTATTGGTTAAGCAAAGTTGAATTATTTGTCACAGATCTGAAAGATGGGAAGTTCAATATCAGAGTGTTGAATGATTTGGTTTTTAGTGAAGGCGCTCTTTCGCAGATTGGTCCTATCTCATCATGCCGTTGGATTTTTTTTTTTTCTTCAAGGTGACCATGTAGTGGAAGAGGAACATACTTTTTCTTCCTATTTTTTTAAAAGATTTTATTTATTTATTTGAGAGGCAGAATTACAGACAGTGAGAAGGAGAGACAGAGGGAAAGGTCTTCCTTCCACTTGTTCACTCCCAAAATGGCTGCAAAGGCCAGAGCTGCATCAATCCAAAGTCAGGAGACAGGAGCTTTTTCTGTCTCCCATGTGGGTGGGGGGGCCCAAGCACTTGGGCCATCTTCTGCTTTCCCAGGCCATAGCAAAGAGCTGGATTGGAAAAGGAGCAGCCAGGACTAGAACTGGTGCCCCTATGGGATGTTGGCACCACAGGTGGAGGATTAACCTACTGCACCACAGTGGCAGCCCTTACTTACTCTTACTTATAAGTCCAAAAGTCACAATAGGAAGTCCACACACTCATTGCCAAGTAACAGTACATAGTTTGCATTTGTAAAAATGCACCCATATAAGGGGATCTTTAATAAGTATATGAAAATACATATTGTGAAAAACTATGTGTAGTTTCAAATTTATTTGCACCAAGGTGAACTTGTTTTTTTCACCAAATTCTGTAATGTTCTTACATTGTTGAAGTCTTTCTCTTCACAGTGTTGATATTTGGATATGAGGTCATTTCCATGTACTGTTACTTGGCAATGAGTGTGTGGGCTTCCTATTGTGACTTTTTGACTTATAAGAAGAATAAGTAATATACTTATTAAAGATCCCTTTATATGGGTGCATTTGTAAACATTTTTCATCATTATATTTTTTTCACTTTTTTCTTTAAAGATTTTATTTACTTATTTGAGAGGCAAAGAGAAAGGTATTCCATCTGCTGGTTCACTCCCAAAATGGCTGCAACAGCTGCAGCTGAGCCAATCTGAAACTAGTAGCCAGGAGATTCTTCCATGTCTCTCCTATGGGTATAGGGTCCCACACACTCAGACCATTTTCCACTGCTTTCCCAGGTGATAGGCAGAGAACTGGCCCAGAAGAGGAGAAGCAGTGCATAATGTAAGGGAAATATGTATTTTTGGGGGTCATAGCCAGAGGCTCAGAGTGAGGGTTCATGATGGAAAGCTACAGCATGACAGGGGATAAGAAAATAAGGAATATTTTATCTTTTCTCAGGGAATGGATCCATTCACAGAAATGAGTCAGCTGACTCCTGGTGGAGAAAAGAAAATCTTTACTGATTATTAGAATGACAGAGTAGTCACTTCTACCAGGTTGTAGTTTTAAGCAAGGAAGCATGGGGTGTGCGTTTTGGGAGAATTCAAGGACTATCTCAAGACCATAGTAGTTTGTGTAATACGATGTCAACACTGGATATAGAAAATTGATTTGCAACTATTGCTAAGTCCAGGAAATTTGAGGGTGCATAGCTAGCAATGATGATATTGGAGTCTGGCACTGTCACTGCAGTTCAAGGCTTCAGAATCCAAAAGGCACAATTTTGGTACTGATGGGTAATGAGAGGAATTCTTTAACAAATAGGTTTTATCACATATTTGAGAATATGTCTATGAACTGACAGGCCATTTGCCAATGAAAGCACCTGTGACTGATGTTTGAGTTATAGCATTAGCCTGTAACTTGATTTTATGGGTATTCATATGGTTATTAATCTGGTCACAACATCTTTGGATAGTGAGACTTATACTAGCCAAAACTGACAGCCTGTGGGTCACATCATTTGTCACATTTGCTTGATACAGTTGCTTCCTTTAAGGTTGGGATCTCTGGATTTCAAGCCAATGTATGCACCCAGACCAAAAGTACTACTCAGTCAAATGGTGCAGTTGTATTTGAATAGCTTTTGCTGTTTGATTTCGGGGTGGCCTTCCTATGTATCCTTACATCTAACCTTAGCAACACTGGAGGCCAATCTCTGACAGTGAAATATGACAGAGGGCTTGGGTTTGGCTCCATCTTGTATTATAGAATACTTCGTAACCATGATCAAGTGTTTTTTTTTGAAGTTAATTGATTTTGATGAGTTGATTTGCATGTTTTTTTAAATTTGAAATGCAGAGTTACAGAGAGAGAGAAACAGAGAGAGCTTCCATCTCTGGTTCACGTCCTTAAATGGCTGTAACACTTAGAATTGAGCCATGCTGAAGCTAGAAGCCAGGACCCCCATCTGGTCCTCCCAACTGGGTGTAGGGCCCAAGCACTTAGGATGTATGCTGCTGCTTTCTCAGGTACATTAGTAATTACTTGGATTGCAAGCAGCTGGTAGTCAAACTGCCACCCATGTGGAATGCCAGCACTGCAGGATTAATCCACCAGACTATAGCACTGGCCTCCATGCTCAGGTTTGTATGCTGCTTCAATTTCCAAAATCAGAGTAAGCAAGTGGGTAGGGAAAGTCACAAGGCATGAGGCCTATGAGAGGCTATTTACAGGCAACAGTAGGTGGGCAGAAAATTTTATTTTACTGGTATATATCTTGGTTCTAAGAGAGACAGCTTTTTGCTTCTCAGACCATGAGAACTAGTGGCCATCAGAGAATCCAGGAGCTATGAGGGAAGATTGTGGAGGTGTCGAGGTGGAACAAGTCTCTGGGATCACAAAGCATGCCTATTGATTTTCTTTCTCTTTTTCTCTTTTCTTTTCTTCTTTTTTTTCTTTTTCTTTTTCTTTTTTTTTTTTTTGACAGGCAGAGTGGACAGTGAGAGAGAGAGACAGAGAGAAAGGTCTTCCTTTTCTGTTGGTTCACCCCGCAATGGCCTCTGCAGCCAGTGCGCTGTGGCTGGCGCACCATGCTGATCTGAAGCCAGGAGCCAGGTGCTTATCCTGGTCTCCCATGGGGTGCAGGACCCAAGTACTTGGGCCATCCTCCACTGCACTCCTGGGCCACAGCAGAGAGCTGGAAGGAAGAGGAGCAACTGGGACAGAATCTGGCACCCTGATCGGGACTAGAACCCAGAGTACCGGTGCCTCAGGCAGAGGATTAGCCTATTGAGCTGTGGAGCCTACCTATTTTGACTGATTATAGAGTATTTTCCTGGAGGAGGTCCCATTTAATATGTGCTGACTTGTAAAGTAGCAGCATCAAAGAGATTAATCAACATATGAAAGCAGGGAGTACATTTCCACCAAAACCCAAGACGAAGAAGTATTAGACTTCTCCATTCCTCTTGAGTGTGTTAAACAGATCTCTTAGAGGAAGAATGTCATTAAACATGATGTCATACTGATTCTGGTGAAGTTGGATACAGTTAGTATCTCTATAAAGGGGTTGTACAAATAGCAAAGCCCCATATGTACTGTGAAGAGACATACTGTGACCTTTTCTAAGATGAAGGCATACTGACCCTGAGAGGCTTTTGAAAAACCACTGGACAAAACTTTTTGCCTTAATTTGAAATATGAATACAGTTACTCATTTATTCAGTTGGGGAAAATATGCTAGTGTTTTGCATAATGAATGTGGGCACAATCAATGGCATAGAACATTAGGGTCATAGTAATTCACCATGCATGAGGTGCCATTTATTCTTTCAGGTTTAAAAAGAGGCAAAATTGGGCTAAATGGAAATGCAATGGAAATAAGCAATATTTTGTTAATTAGGCCTTACTTCATAAAGATCAGTCATTGAAGGCCTGAGTTTCCTTATATTGAGCCATCTTAGTTATTTTACATTGGGGCCTCTGAAGTCTCATTTTATCAACCTAAGTTATAACTTCCAAAAAGCTTAATTTACTTTTAATTCTTTACTCAGGCTGTTACTATCTCTCTGGCTCCCATGACATAATTTGGTTCTTTTGACTACGGAAATTTGAAGCAACATTATAATTTAAATTAAGTGCAACAGTACATAAATTATATTTCTTTTTTATAAGATTTATTTATTTATTTATTTGAGACGTACAGTTACACAGAGAGGGAAAGACAGAGAAAAATGTCTTCCATCTGCTGGTTCATTCCTGAAGCCAGGAGCCAGGAGCTTCTACTGGGTCTCCCACTTGGGCCATCTTCTACTGCTTTCCCAGGCCGTAACAGAGAGCTGGATCAGAAAAGGAGCAACAAGGACAGGAACTGGCACTCATATGAGATGCTAGAGCCACAGGTGGAGGCTTAGCCTACTATGCCACAGTGCTGGTCCCTTCTTACTTATTTTTAGTAATTTTTCCTACAATCTTACATGGTACTCTATTTAAATTTAGTTAAGATTCCTAGATAAAATTGTAATTTAAACCATGCAATTGATTGCACCCACAAAGCTTTGTAAACATGCATTTTAGAAGCTGTAAAATGTGAGGCCAGTGCTGTGCCATAGTGGTTAAAGCCACCACCTGCAGTGCTAGCATCCCATATGGGTGCCTGTTTGAGTTCTGGCTGCTCCACTTCTGACCCGGCTCTCTTCTATAGCCTGGGAAAGCAGCAAAAGATGGTCCAACTCCTTGGGCCCCTGTACCCACGTGGGAGACCTAGTAGAAGCTCCTGGTTCCTGGCTTCAGATTGGCACAGTTCTGGCTGTTTTGGCCAATTGGGGAGTGAATCAGCGGATGAAGACCATCACGCTTTTCTCTCTTTCTGCCTTTCATTCTCTCTGTGTAACTCTTTCAAGTAAATAAATAAATCTTTAAAAAAAGAAGTTGTAAAATGTAACTTGCAACTGCAGAAGCACAAAAGGCAGTGTCCTTTTTTTTTTACTTTTTATGGAATTATATTAAAATTTTAGTGCTCTAACTGTATTAAATGATGGGCTCTTAAAAATACACATGTACAAATAATTTATTTTTTGCACTTTATTTCTCTTTTAGGTTACTGTGGACATTTTTCTCATATCTTTTGTCTTATTTCTTTATTTTTATGGTTTAGGCTTTTAGGCACATGGAGTCAGACTTTTCAATTTCCATATTTCTCTGAAAGCCCTCTGTGCTTGGCCCTTACAGGAGATTGCAAGTAAACATCAGAGATAGGTGTGTATTACTTTTTTTAAAAAAAGATGTATTTTATTTATTTGAAAAACAGAGTCAGAGAGAGAGGTAGAGACAGAGAGAGAGATCTTCATTCTCTGGTTCACTCCCTAGATGGTCACAATGGCCAGATCTGTGCTGATCTGAAGTCAAGAGCCAGGAGCTTCCTCCAGTCTCCCATGTGGGTGCATCTAGAAGATGAACTGCTTTCCCAGGCCACAGCAGAGAGCTGGATTGGAGGAAGAGCAGCCAGGACTAGAACCAATGCCCATATGGGATGCCCGCACTTCAGGCCAGGGCTTTAACCCGTTGCGCCACAGCACTGGCCCCGTGTATTACTTTCCAGTGTCAACATAATATTATTACCACAGATGCGGTGGTTGAAATCACAGGAATTTATTTTGCATACTTCTGTATGTCTGAAGCCTAAGATCAAGATGTTTGTAGCCTTGATTTCTTATGAGGCCTCTCTCTATGGAGTCCCATCAGCCACATTCTTGCTGTGTCCTCACCTAGCATTTTTCCACCCATGTACATCTCTGATGTCTCTATCTTTTAAGGATACCAGTTAGTTTGGATTAGGGCCTCAAATTTTTGATGCAATTTTCCTTTATTAAATCTTTAAAGGCCCAATCTCCAAATCCAGTCACATTGGGATTTAGGACTGCAAGATATAAATTTTGGTGAGAAGGGGTCTGGTGCTCTGCCACAGGGGAAACCAGGAAAAGGTAGATTTCATGTTTGAAATGAGGGTTAGCATTCCTCCCAGTATTATTTTCTGTGCTATTTCTGTATAATATGGTCATTTGCACACACACAAATATACACACACACTTTACATCTGTTCTTAGCTAAAAGGTTGAGAAGCAATACAAACATTCATCTTAAATAGCTGTGTATAAGTACACAAAGTAATATGGAAATTTCTAAAAGTTGTGTTCAGGTAAAATCAATATAGTAACCCATAAGATTGAATGGTAGGAAAAAAAAAGAAAAGAAAATATGAAAACTAAAGAGACATAAAAAGTGGCATGGGCAATTGTATAAAGGTATGTATTATATTTACCACTCATAGCTACTAAAAATAAACACAAGTGTGGAAAAATTAAAACTATACTTTATAAAAGTACTGATCAGTAGATGTCTTCTGATAATGATTTTGCAAATTTTAGATTGATGTTACTCTAAATTAGAAATTATGATTATATGACAAAAAGAAAGATACATTTCCAGAAAGTATAAATCTATTATTGTAGCAACAGGTTTGAGAAATGCTTCTTTTTGTCTTTTCAGCTTTATTTACCAAATTAAGTGTATGGTGAATTATTGTAAATTTTCCAATTCCTTGCCAGTTTTACATAATAGCTAATAGTTTTTCATATTTATTGTTAGATGTATTTTTAATGTTTGCACTAATTTGACCAACTTAAAGTAGATATGACTATTACAAAATTTATAATAAAAATATTTAATTTTAATGGCACATGTGTCACATTAGCTTCTTCAAAGACACCAAAGATCATTGATAATAATGTGACAAATTCAGCAGAATACTGAAAGTTCATTGGTTTATTTGTTTTTAGTAGCAAATGAGTATTATGTGGTAATTTTAAAAATAATTTACAAGTTACTTAGCATTCACAGATTAAAATTGAATAGTTTGTAGAAAAAGTTATGGCATGCCAGATCCCCATCCCATTAAATTGTATGAAAATTCCTTAGAAAGAAAGCAAAAATGCAGTCATTTAAATGTCCTGTCAATGGTTCCAGGGTCATATAGCAGGTGGAAAAAAAAGTTTCCAAAGAAAATCTTCTGATTCATTAAGAGCATTGATTAAGACCCAGTGGTCTTTGTATCCAAATCTGCTCCTCTCCCCTCCTTTCCTGACTCAAAGAAATGGGAACTTTAGTCCAGATATGTGCAGCCAATGAGGGGCTTCCTTTCCTACTAGTTGGCCTGCTAATATTCTGGTTGTGACAAGACTGCCCCCATTTTTCCAGCTTTCCCACATTCCCATTGCTATTGTTCTGGATGAGTGCAGCAGGGGAATGGGCTGAGACCTCACTTTTGGATGCAGGCTCCACATTGGGCACCCTTGGATCCCATAATCCATCACATGCAATGTTCACAGCAGTCATATATTAAGGTTAGAAGAATACTTAGGGGCCGGCGCCACAGCTCAATAGGCCAATCCTCCACCTGCGGCGCCGGCACACCAGGTTCTAGTCCCGGTTGGGGTGCCGGATTCTGTCCCAGTTGCTCCTCTTCCAGTCCAGCTCTCTGCTGTGGCCCGGGAAGGCAGTGGAGGATGGTCCAAGTGCTTGGGTCCTGCACCCACATGGGAGACCGGGAGAAACACCTGGCTCCTGGCTTCGGATTGGCATGGTACGCCAGCCACAGTGGCCATTGGAGGGTGAACCAACGGCAAAGGAAGACCTTTCTCTCTGTCTCTCTCTCTCTCACTGTCCACTCTGTCTGTCAAAGAAAAAACAGAAGAAGAAGAAGAAGAATACTTAGGGTTAGAGGAACACTTAGGGTTACAGGGATGAGGGTATAGTGAAGAGATAGAAGGGGTACTGAGCTTACTTTTTAGTTTTTATTTATATAAACGGAACAAATTTCATTTGTTTTATATATACAATTTTTTTATTAAACTTTTATTTAATGAATATAAATTTCCAAAGTATAGCTTATGGGTTACAATGGCCTCCCCCCTCCCATAACTTCCCTCCCACCCGCAACCCTCCCCTTTCCCGCTCCCTTTCCCCTTCCATTCATGTAAAGATTCATTTTCAATTCTCTTTGTATACAGAAGATCAGTTTAGTATATATTAGGTAAAGATTTCAACATTTTGCCCACAGAGCAACATAAAGTGAAAAAAATTACCATTGGATTACTAATTATAGCATTAAATAGCAATGTACAGCACATTAAAGACAGAGATCCTGCATAATTTTTTTTCAAATTAATTAATTTTCTATGCCATTTCCATTTTAACACCAGGTTGTTTTTTTTTTTTCATTTCCAATTCTCTTTATATACAGAAGATCACTTCAGTATATAATTAGTAAAGACCTCATCAGTTTGTGCCCACACAGAAACGCAAAATATAAAAATACTGTTTCAGTACTAATTATAGCATCACTTCACTTTAGACGACACATTAGGGACAGATCCCACATGGGGTGTAAGTACACAGTGACTCCTGTTGCTGATTTAACAATTTGACACTCCTGTTCATGGCGTCAGTAATCTCCCTAGGCTCTAGTCATGAGTTGCCAGGGCTATGGAAGCCTTTAGAGTTCGCTGACTTTGATCTTATTCCGATAGGGTCATAGTCAAAGTGGAAGTTCTCTCCTCCCTTCAGAGAAGGGTACCTCCTTCTTTGATGGCCCCGTTCTTTCCACTGGGATCTCACTCACAGAGATCGTTCATTTAGGTCTTTTTTTTTTTCCCATGATATCTTGGCTTTCCATGCCTGCTAACTCTCATGGGCTTTTCCGCCAGATCCGAATGCCTTGAGGGTTGATTCTGAGGCCAGAGTGTTGTTTAGGACATCTGCCATTCTATGAGTCTGCTGTGTATCCCGCTTCCCATGTTGGATCGTTTTTCCCTTTATGATTCTATCAGTTAGTATTAGCAGACACTAGTCTTGTTTGTGTGATCCCTTTGACTCTTAGACCTATCAGAGCTATCAATTGTGAGCTGAAATTGATCACTTGGACTAGTGCAATGGCATTGGTACATGCCATCTTGATGGGATTGTGTTGGAATCCCCTGGCACATTTCTAACTCCACCATTTGGGGCCAGTCCGATTGAGCATGTTCCAAATTGTTCATCTCCTCCCTCTCTTTTTCCACTCTTAGATTTAACAGGGATCACTTTTCAGTTAAAATTTAAACACCTAAGAATAATTGTGTGTTAATTACTGAGTTCAACCAATAGTACTAGAACAACAACAACAACAACAAATACTAAAAAGGATAAAGTATTACATTGTACATCTAAAGTCAGGACAGGAGCTGATCAGTTCATTGTTGCTTATAGTGTCCATTTCACTTAACAGGTTTCCCCTTTGGTGCTCAGTTGTCACCGATCAGGGAAAACAAATGATACTTGTCTCTTTGGGACTGGCTTAATTCACTCAGCATGATGTTTTCCAGATTGCTCCATCTTGTTGCAAATGACTGGGTTTCGTTGTTTCTTACTGCTGTATAGTATTCTATGGAGTACATGTCCCATAATTTCTTTATCCAGTCTACTGTTGATGGGCATTTGGGTTGGTTCCAGGTCTTAGCTATTGTGAATTGAGCTGCAATAAACATTAATGTGCAGATGGCTTTTTTATTTGCCAAATTAATTTCCTTTGGGTAAATTCCAAGGAGTGGGATGGCTGGGTTGTATGGTAGGGTTATATTCAGGTTTCTGAGGAATCTCCAGACAGACTTCCATAGTGGCTTAACCAGTTTGCATTCCCACCAACAGTGGGATAGTGTCCCTTTTTCCCCACATCCTCTCCAGCATCTGTTGTTGGTAGATTTCTGAATGTGAGCCATTCTGACCGGGGTGAGATGGAACCTCATTGTGGTTTTGATTTGCATTTCTCTGATTGCTAGTGATCTTGAACATTTTTTCATGTGTCTGTTGGCCATTTGGATTTCCTTTTTCGAAAAATGTCTATTGAGGTCCTTGGCCCATCTCTTCAGTGGGTTGTTTGTTTTGTTGTTGTGGATTTTCTTGATTTCTTTGTAGATTCTGGTTATCAATCCTTTATCTGTAGTATAGTTCGCGAATATTTTTTCCCATTCTGTTGGTTGCCTCTTCACTTTCCTGACTGTTTCTTTTGAAGTACAGAAACTTCTCAATTTGATGCAATCCCAAATGTTAATTTTGGTTTTGACTGCCTGTGCTGTTGGAGTATTTTCCAGGAAGTCTTTGCCTGTGCCTATATCTTGCAGGGTTTCTCCAATGCTCTCTAATAATTTGATGGTTTCGGGTCATAGATTTAAGTCTTTAATCCATGTTGAGTGAATTTTTGTGTAAGGTGAAAGGTATGGGTCTTGCTTCAAGCTTCTGCACGTGGAAATCCAATTTTCCCAGCACCATTTATTGAATAGACTGTCCTTATTCCAGGGATTAGATTTGGATCTTTGGTCAAATATAAGTTGGCTGTAGATGTTTGGATTGATTTCTGGTGTTTCTATTCTGTTCCATTGGTCTATCCATCTATTTCTGTACCAGTACCATGCTGTTTTGATAACAACTGCCCTGTAGTATGTCCTGATCTGGTATTGTGATGCCTCTGGCTTTGTTTTTGTTGTACAGGATTGCTTTGGCTATTCGAGGTCTTTTGTGTCTCCATATGAATTTCAGCATCATTTTTTCCAGATCTGAGAAGAAGGTCTTCGGGATCTTGATGGGTATTGCATTGAATGTATAAATTGCTTTTGGGAGAATGGACATTTTGATGATATTGATTCTTCCAATCCATGAGCATGGAAGATTTCTCCATTTTTTGGTATCCTCTTCTATTTCTTTCCGTAAGGTTTTGTAGTTTTCATCGTAGAGATCTTTAACGTCTTTGGTTAAGTTTATTCCAAGGTATTTGATTGTTTTTGTAGCTATTGTGAATGGGATTGATTTTAGAAGTTCTTCCTCAGCCATGGCATTGCCTGTGTATACAAAGGCTGTTGATTTTTGTGCATTGATTTTATATCCTGCTACTTTGCCAAACTCTTCGATGAGTTCCAATAGTCTCTTAGTAGAGTTCTTTGGGTCCCCTAAATAAAGAATCATATCATCTGCAAAGAGGGATAGTTTGAGTTCGTCCTTCCCGATTTGTATCCCTTTAATTTCTTTTTCTTGCCTAATAGCTCTGGCCAAAACTTCCAGAACTATATTGAATAGCAGTGGTGAGAGAGGGCATCCCTGTCTGGTACCAGATTTCAGTGGAAATGCTTCCAACTTTTCCCCATTCAATAGGATGTTGGCCGTGGGTTTTTCATATATTGCTTTGATTGTATTAAGGAATGTTCCTTCCATACCCAGTTTGCTTAGAGTTTTCATCATGAAAGGGTGTTGTATTTTATCAAATGCTTTCTCTGCGTCTATTGAGAGAATCATATGGTTTTTCTTCTGCAGTCTGTTAATGTAGTGTATTACGTTGATTGTTTTGCGAATGTTGAACCATCCCTGCATACCGGGGATGAATCCTACTTGGTCTGGGTGGATGATCTTTCTGATGTGTTGTTGCATTCTATTGGCCAGAATTTTATTGAGTATTTTTGCATCTATGTTCATCAGGGATATTGGTCTGTAATTCTCTTTCAATGTTGCATCTCTTTCTGGCTTAGGAATTAAGGTGATGGTGGCTTCATAAAAAGAATTTGGGAGGATTCCCTCTTTTTCGATTGCTCTGAATAGTTTGAGAAGAATTGGAGTTAGTTCTTCTCTAAATGTCTGGTAGAACTCAGCAGTGAATCCATCTGGCCCTGGGCTTTTCTTTTATATATACAATTTTAAAAACCTGATACTTCTCACCTTATATTCCCTCCCTTGTTCCTACCCACTCTCTTTCTTATTTTTACTGAGTTTTTTTTGAGGTGGCAAGATATTCTAAACTTGACATTCGATATGATTACACATATCTGTTAAAGCCATTGAATTGTGCACTTCAAATAGGTGAATTACAAGTGGGTTACATTCATATTTAATAAGCTTAAGAGTGCTATGAATCCTAAAATTTTTAATGTCTATATTTAATGATTTCACATTTTGTAATTAATATCTCAAAATGTAATATTCTAAATTCAAGGCTACATATTATGTGATATCTCTCTGTGTAATACAATCTATATTTTATATAGATATGGTTATAAATGCATGAGAAAACATCTGCAGCATATAAACTGAATTAATAATGATGGTTAATTTGGGGCTCAGATCTTTGGGGCATTGTGAGGGAAAGTGATGTTGATATTTGTTCCTAAAGAAGATATTAATGAGGTAAATTAATAAAAACATGATCAGACATCTGAGGTGCATGACTACATATTTTCATTAGTAATTGGTAGAAAATTGCCCACAGGTCTTAATCCTAAGGGGATCCTGGATTAGACAAATCCACTCTATTATCATCACTCTATTTTTACAACAAGGAATACATTATTCTTCATTTGCATTCAGTACACATTATGTATTAGAACTGCTGTCAGTATTAGTATCAATAATTAATACACAATATTCTTTTTCCCTTTATCTCTCCCTGGAAACTTGGTTTTCTTCTCGCTGTTCATTATTGTGAATAATGCTTCTATGAATATATGTGTACGAGACTTGTTCTGGCCCTGTTTTCATTTCTTTTGATTATATCCCTAGCAGTGGAATTGCTGGATCATACATTAATTTTACACAGAGTATTTTTCACGAATTTCAATACTTTCTTCCATATGGTGACATCATGTTATATTTATCCTAGGAAGTTATTAGGGTTTCAATTTCTCCAGCTTTGCCAACAAATTTCAAAATAATGAAAATTGAATTGAATGGAAAGTGGTATCTTAATGTGCTTATCATTTTGTATGCTAAGGAATCATTTGTGTATTTTCATTGTAGAAATGCCTATTTAATCCTTCATATTAAATGCTTTAATTGCTTTGAGCTATGATATTTTAAAGCTTGATATTATACCAAAATATGAAATGATTGTTATTTATTTTAAAAATAATATTCAATCTAAATCTAGCACATTTCCTGTTAAAGTAGAATTTTTTGCTCACATTGACTTCTATTAGTGTTTCTTTTTTTCTTAGTGTTTCAAATATGCGAGTTGTGTTGGTTAAGTTGGTCATGCCAGCCCACATTCAAAGGGCATTGATTTCCACTTCAAAGATGAGAGTAGGAAAGAAATTCTGATTTCCATAGAACTACCAGTAATGCCATTGCTATGATGTATTTTCATTTTGATCATATATATCATAATTTACTTTGTGATTTATTCTTTCATTCCTGGATTATATAGAAGGATATTTTATTTTTAAATATTTGAGGCTCTTCTGCATTTCCCTTTATCTTACTGATTTCTAATTTAATTTTATTGTGTTCAGAGGGAACATTTCACATTTTCAGTATTGAGACATCATTTGTGACTCGGCATATTTTCTGTCGTGCTAAGTGTTCCACATAATCCTCTGTAAATATCAGGTCAATATATTGTTATTAATGTCAATATTGATATATATTTTATCTCTTTTTTGACTACTAAAGAGTATTATCTAGGTTTAATTGTGGATACTTTTTCTTGTTTATTTATATTGTTTCTATTTCATGTCATTTAAGGCTTTTTTTTTTTTTTGGTCCATTGAGCTTTTATTTGTATGTGAATGTTACATTGCTAAAAAATCCCAGGATTTTCCTTCCTGTGTGTTTTAGTAGTGTTTCTTCATGGCCCATGTTGCCAGCTGAGGTTCTCAGTACAATGAAACCAAACTGGCAAGATGGAAGCAGATTATTCTTCCATATTTTCTAGATCATTCAATTGCACATCAAATCTGGGGCTGATCACTCCACACCTGTTTAACCTACCCACGAGGTTCACAACAATTTCCCCAGCTCTGTGATCATCCATGATTTCAAATTTTCCAATGTAACCATGCTTCATCATCACAGTTAAAAACATGATGATGACTTTGGAGCATGGTCTAGTAGGAACCTGGCATTTGCCTCTTCTCTTGGAACTGCTGTTGCCTTGAGAGCATCGGCCAGGACATTCATGGGCACCATCATAGGGGCACAGAAAGATGATGGAAGGAGGATGGGAGGGGCAAGAGCATTGAGTTATCAAGGCTTTATTTTTGGTACATTAATATTTTAAGTGTTATATCATCCTGATGTATTATCAATTTGTTACCATGGAAAGTCTATATCTGCATTAATAGATTTTGTACTGACCTTTATTTTGTCTGCTATCAAGTAAGATGTCCATTTGAGCATTTTATGATAAGTGTAGTTTATGTTTTTATTTATTTATTGAGATTTTATTTAGTTGAGAGGTAGAGTTAAAGACAGAGAAGGAGAGACAGAAAGAAAGGTTTTCCATCTACTGGTTCACTCTCCAAATGGCTGCAATGGCTGGAGCTGAACTGATCTGAAGCCAGAAGCCAGGAGCCAGGAGCTTCTTCAAGCCCTTGAGCCATATTCAGCTGCTTTCCTATGCCATAGCAGAGAGCTGGATTGGAAGAGGAGCAGCTGGGATGCAAGCTGGTTCCCATATTGCATTCTGGTGCTGAAGGTGCAGGCTTAGCCTACTACACCACAGTGCTGGCCTCCTAAATCTTTTTATTTATTTGGGAGGTAGGGAGATAGAGAAAGCTAGAGCTCGAAAGATCCTGGTGCCTGATTCATTCTACCAAATACCCACAATAGTCAAGACTGGGCTGAGCCAAAGCTGGAAAAAACAACAACAAAAACATAAACAACCTCAATCCACGTCTAACACATAGGTGACAAGATCTCAAATATTTGAGTCACCACTGCTACCTCCCAGGGTCTTCAATAGCAGGAAGCTGAGGTTGTGAGCCATAGCTGAGTATCACTAAGGTTCTCAAATATGAGATGCAATTGTCTTAACTTTTCTATGCATTCATTTCTGTGTAGCATATATTTTCTGCATTTTCATTTTAAGTATGCTTCTGTCTTAGTATTTTACATAGGATACAAGTGGACAACATGCTCAAATGTCTTATTTTTATCACATTTGACAATCTCTATCAGCTCAACTGTATTTGAACTAATTCTAAATATGGCTGAAATTATCTGTCACTTGACTACATTTCTATATTTCTCATATGATTTATAACTCTATTTCTCCTTTACTACCTTCTTTTTTGGCTCATTAAATATTTTTAAAATAATTTTATGTCAAATCTTTTCATTATTTTTTGTTTTTAACTGTTTTGCATTTCACATATACAGTTTTAAAAAATATTTTATTTGTTTTGCAAGGTAGAGTTGCAGACAGAGAGAGGGAGAGACAGAGAGAAAGGTCTTCAATCCACTGGTTCACTTCCCAAAAGGCTGTAATGGCCAGAGTTGGGCCAATCCAAAGCCAGGAGCCAGGAATTTCTTCTGGGTCTCCCTTGCAGGTGCAGGGGTGCAAGCATTATTTCCATCTTCTGCTGCTTTCTCAGGCCATAGCAGAGAGCTGGACTGGAAGAGGAATAGATGGAACTCAAACTGGTGCACATATGGGATTCCAGCACCTCAGGCAGAGACTTAGTCCATTATACACAGTGCCAAACCCTCATATATACAGTTTTAACAACATAATGACACTCCCCACAATATGCTCCCTCCCTGCTCACTCCTAACTTCCTGCTTTTCTCATTTTTCTTTCTAATTGTTACAATGACACACTTCCATTTTTTAAAGATTTATTTGATCATTTGAAAGGCAGAATTACAGACAGAGAGAGAGAGAGAGAGAGAGAGAGAGAGAGAGTTCTTCCATCGAGTGATTCACTCCCCAAATTGCCAGAGCTGAGCTAATCCTAAGCCAGGAGCCAGGAGCTTCTTCTGGATCTCTCACATGGGTGCAGGAGCCCAAGGACTTGGGCTACCTTCTACTGCTTTCACAGGCCATAGCAGAGAGCTAGCTTGGAGGTGGAGCAGCTGGGACTCAAACAAGCACCCACATGGGATGCTGGCACTGCAGACATCAAAGTAGGGATGCAGTTATTTGAGATGGTAACACAGAGAGAACACATGGATTTCAGGAATAGAAATGTGAACACAAGAAGCCAGGCATGGCTGCAGGCACATAGAGACAGACGCACCTGGAGTTAGCAAGCACATGCAGGAACAAGCTGAGAAACACAGAAGAAAATACAAAGATTCAAAGAAAATTCAAAGAAATCAATGCTTAATGGAAATTTATAGCCTTAAGTGAGTATAGGCAGTCCTGAATTAGTTAAATTGTTTTAGACTTATTTTAGACAATATTAAACAACATGGCTGTTTTTAATTGCTCTTGTAACAATATTCTATCTGAATTTTATTGAATATTTTATTTAATTTTTAATGTTTTACATTTATTGTATTTAATTTTGCAGTAACAATTTTTTAAAATCCTTGCATACAAAGGGTTTTCAGAATATCTGGAGAATACATTTTATGAAAACAATAAGCAAAAAGGTCATGAAATTTTTTTAACATTTTATATTCTTTATATTTAATATCTTATTAAATATATTTTAACATTTAATTTAACTAATCATATGACATTCTAATATTTTGCATCTACAGGATTACTTACATTGCTTATTTGAAAATATTACTATCTCTTCTCTTGCATTTTTAGGATGTATATCTTCTTATTGGCCAACAGTGTTTCTATGTATTTTTTAATTCATATATTTTCCTGGTAACATTTGTATCTCTGTGAACTAGATGTGCTCTAAATTTGTTTTTATTTCATGTCCTTATCTTATTGCATCTTCTATGAGATGCTATGTTCCCAAAAGAAAATAAAAAGTATTTCCTGTTTATTTACTGTCTTCTTAATAAAAGAAATCAGATAAAGCTGGTTTTATATGACATTTATCCCTAAGGAAAGTTATTAATGAATTAGTCATGAAGATTCACAAATATAAAAAATTCATAAAAAAACAAGGAGAAAATGGAAAAATTGATTTGGAATTTGCTTCTCTTTTAGAACATACATGGATTGATTAGAGATATATTTACAAAAATGTGACTCTTGATATTCTAGTTATATTTCATTGTTGAAAATGTGGGAAATCTTAACACATATGCATAGATAAACACACACACACACACACACCATACATACCCCAAGGTTTATCCTTATCTTTTTAGGGGAATGGCTTGACACTATTATCTTGCCAACCTTCCAACTCAAAAAGACTCATCGAGCTTACACTTTATACTGAAGGGTAAACTTGCTTCAAGTGTTCCACAATTTGAAATCATTGGAATTTGGCAGTTGGACTCTGCACAGTAAATGTGACCATGCACTAAAACCCCAAGTTCTGTGACATGTTAGGAATTGTTTGGTGGATCTTATGCCTGATCATGAGGGCAGTGAGAACTATAGTAAGACTGAAGGGTATAGAGCTGACAGTCCTATCATTTGGAGACTAACAAAGGCTAGTGTCAGCCTCTTTCTGTAACTTGAGGTCCCAGGAGGGAAATTTTTCAATCTTTGTTCCCAGAGGTATAGAAGCTTCTCTTCTGCAGAGAGGTAATCTTTGTTCAGGGTCTCAAAATTTAAAAAAATCAAATTTTATGCACCTGTGTCTATTGCTGAAATCCACTGAGGCCACATTCTAACTGAAAAACAACCACTGTCATCACAACATTCATTGTGATTGAGACGATGGATTTTGTGACAATAGTGTTAGTTTCTGCTGAGAATCTGCATTTGATCTGGGAGAGAGACCTTATGGGGTTGTGGCTGGGCTTCAGAATATGAGGACCTTTGTCTTTGTATTGTCTTGTGAGGTCTGACACACATAACACCCTTTGCCAACTATTAGCTGTCCCAGGGCACTGTCAAAAACTGCCAGGTATGCTGCAAAACCCGGCTCCCTGTGTCCTGATTCCCTTCATTGTGCTGATGCTATCACAAAATTGCATTTTCTGGCAAGATGCTTCCATAGACACAAGAAGAGAGATGCTCATAAACTTGATATTCACTGTGGATTTCATACCGAAAGCATGTTCTCCAGGGAATAGGCAGTTATACAAACACTCCAAAGACACTGCACTAATCTGTCACATATTTATAGGGTATTGAAAATCTCACATCAAGTATCTCCACTGTAATAAAACTTCAGAAAATGTTAACTTAATGAGACATTACTGTCAATATTAAGGCAATTTTCAGTGTGAACCAAGTTTTGTAACGTGGTGGAGGATGAAGACCTGGAAAGTAGAAATTCCTGTCATTTTAGTACTTGTCTAAGAAAAATGCTATCTTTCAACAGTTCCATGAGCCTTATCCTTGCATTGAAATGATTTGTATATTCCATGATAACAACATTACTAAAGATGTGCAGTACCCTTAGTGCATTGATCTGCAAATATGCAGACCTTAGCAGAAAGGTGTGTGACTTGTTTATAGGCTTCCTGTGGTGTTGGCCCATGTCAGGATGAGTCACCACATCATTGCAATCTACCCCTGTTATGAAAGGATAAGACTGTAAGTAATATAGCAGGAAGGGTGATTGGGCATCAGCATAGGACACTTCTATCCTAAGCCAATATGCCTAAGGCATTTACCCCAATAGGGAAATTGGAAAGGAGCAGTGGGAAGCTTTCAATAGGTGAAGACACAAGAGGCCTTGGGATTGACAACTAAAATAGGGGAGCACAAGAAGACTAATAGGTGAAAGATCCATGGTACTGAAATTTCTGGAAGGAATAACATTCAATAAAACACCCTTAGAAGGGTGAAAAATCCTCCAAGAACAAATTAAACAAAAACCTCAAGTCAGCCCCAAGAAAATATATTTTGTCTGTGCTTTTCACTGCAGTCCTGATTTGCAATACTGTGCAGGATATAGATATCCTCTGTTTCAGCTTCTTGCTTATTGTTTCTGTTGTCTTCAGCCTACTGCAACAGATATTTCTTCATGTATTTCAGATCAGATAAAACATACAGAAAGAAGAGGAATGATTTTGTTTTAGGTTTATTTTATTTATTTAAAAGAGTTACAGAGAGAGGTAGAGACAGAGAGAGAGGTCTTCCATCCACTTGTTCACACCTCAGATTACCACAACAGCCAGAGCTGTGCTGACCTGAAGCCAGGAGCTTCCTCTGGGTCTCCCACGTGGATGTAGGGGCCCAAGAACTTGGGCCATCTTCTACTGCTATCCCAGCCACAGTAGAGAGCTGGATCAGAAGAGGAGCAGCCGGGACTAGAACTGGCACCCAAATGGGATGCCGGTGCTTCAAGGTCAGGGCTTTAATCTGCTGTGTCACAGTGCTGGCCACAATTCTTTTTTTTAGTTTATTTTTTTAATAAATATAAATTTTCAAAGTACAACTTGTGGATTATAGTGGCTACCCCCCATAACATCCCTCCCACCCACAACCATCCCATTTCCCACTCCCTCTCCCATCCCATTCTTCATCATGACTCATTTTCAATTAACTTTATATACAGAAGATCAACTTAGTATATACTAAGTAAAGATTTCAACATACTGCACCTACAAAGACACACAAAGTATAGGATGCTGTTTCAGTAGTAGTTTTACCATTAATTTGCATAGAACAAAACATTAAGGGCAGAGGTCCTACATGGGGAGCAGGTGCACAGTGACTCCCATGGTTGATTTAACAATTGACATTCTTATTTATGGTGTCAGTAATCACCAGAGGCTCTTGTCATGAGCTGCCAAGGCTATGGAAGCCTCTTGAGTTCACCAACTCTAATCTTATTTAGACAAGGCCATAGTCAAAGCGGAAGTACGCTCCTCCCTTCAGAGAAAGGTACTGCCTTCTTTGATGGCCTGTTTTTTCTGCTGGGATCTCACAGAGATATTTCATTTAGGTCACTTTTTTTTTTTGCCACAGTGTCTTGGCTTTCCATGCCTGTGAAACTCTCATGGGCTTTTTAGTCAGATCTGAATGCCTTAATGGCTGATTCTGAGGCCAGAGTGCTGTTTAGGGCTTTTGCCATTCTATGAGTCTTCTATGTATCCTGCTTCCCATATAGGATCATTCTCTCATTTTTAATTCTTTTTTTTTTGACAGGCAGAGTGGACAGTGAGAGAGAGAGACAGAGAGAAAGGTCTTCCTTTGCCATTGGTTCACCCTCCAATGGCCACCACGCTGTGACCGGCACACTGTGCTGATCCAAAGCCAGGAGCCAGGTGCTTATCCTGGTCTCCCATGCGGGTGCAGGGCCCAAGCACTTGGGCCATCCTCCACTGCACTCCCGGGCCACAGCAGAGAGCTGGCCTGGAAGAGGGGCAACCGGGACAGAATCCGACGCCCTGACTGGGACTAGAACCCGGTGTGCCAGCGCTGCTAGGTGGAGGATAAGCCTGTTGAGCCACGGTGCTGACCTCTCTCCTTTTTAATTCTATCAATTATTTGCAGACACTGGTCTTATTTATGTAATCCCTTTGACAATTAATCCTAACTTTTTGATCAATTATGAACTTAAACTGATCACTTTAACAAGTAAGATAGCATTGGTACATGCCACCTTGATGGGATTGAATTGGAATCCCCTGGCACATTTCTAGCTCTACCAATAGGGATATGTCTGAGTGAGCATGCACCAAACTGTACATCTCCTCTTTCTCTTATTCCAACTCTTATATTTAACAGGGATCACTTTTCAGTTAAATTTAAGCATGTAAGAATAATTGTGTGTTAATTACAGAGTTCAACCAATAGTATTAAGTAGAAGGAAAAAATACTAAAAGGAATAAAATAGTAAGTTGTTCCTCGACAGTCAGGACAAGGGCTGTTCAATTCATTGCTTCTCATAGTGTCAGTTTCACTTCTACAGGGTCCGTTTTAGGTTCTCAATTATTTGTCACTGATCAGGGAGAACATGTGATATTTGTCCCTTTGGGACTGGCTTATTTCACTTAGCATGATGTTTTCCAGATTCCTCCATTTTGTTGCAAATGACCAGATTTCATTTTTTTTACTGTTGTATAATATACTATAGAGTACATATCCCATAATCTCTTTCTCCAGTCTTCTGTTGATGGGCATTTAGGTTGATTCCATGTCTTAGCTATTGTGAATTGAGATGCAATAAACATTGAGGTGCAGACAGCTCTTTTATTTGCCAATTTAATTTCCTTTGTGTAAATTACAAGGAATGGAATGGTTGGGTTGTATGGTAGGACAATATCTAGATTTCTGAGGTATCTCCAAACTGTCTTTCATAGTGGCTTTACCAGTTTGCATTCCCACCAACAGTTGGTTAGTGTCCCCTTTTCCCCACATCTTCGCCAGCATCTATTGTTGGTAGATTTCTGAATGTAAGCCATTCTAACCGGGGTGAGGTGAAAACTCATTGTGGTTTTGATTTGCATTTCCCTGATTGCTAGTGATCCTGAACATTTTTTCATGTGTCTGTTTGGCCTCAATTCTTTACTCTTGAATTTGTTCCATAAGGGTACATTTCTCACATCCCTGGAAGCCTTTACCTCATATTTCATTTGTTATAATCAGTCACAGGTTTTTGAAATTTAAATAATTTAAATAAGTGTGAGATTGTCAAGGTGGTCTCACAACAATCAGAATGTGGTGAACCAGAGCACAACATTATCAAACTGGCAGCCTATTGGAAACAAGCAATGCAATAAATTATCATTGGTTAGTCAACTAGTTCGAGTATCTCAGTGAGTTAGCAGAATAGAGAATTGTTTATTTCTCAAAAGGGACCATAAAAGAGTGTGATTTTTTTCTTAATAAGAGATAGGAATGGAATTAAGATTTTGTGGGATCTTTAATATCACTCCGTGAGGAAAACCCTGTGTTATATATTTTGGTGAAATGATTGTCTTACCAAAGTTAAATATCAATTGCAACTCAATTTGATGTTGACATAGCAACTATATTTAAATAAATAAAGCTGATATTTCTAATGATTTTGTCTAAAGATCATTCTGTCTTTGCTAGAAGAAGTAAGACTAACCAGAGTATTTGTGATGGCTGAGAAATTGGCTTAAGGGATGGGAGCCTGGTGGGGTCCCAGAGGGAGACAGGAAGGCCTTGAGATCCTTGGATCTATCATGTGGTAAGGGTGCCCAGCCATTTTCCCCCCATTCCTCCTCAGCAACAGCAGCTGGAATCAGGTTCAGAGTTAGCCTGCTTCTGAATGTACCATAACTGCCTCCAAGGATTCCTATTCTTTGTTCCTTGGACCTTCAACTTCTCTTGGGCATTTCCATCTGTCTGAGGGCTGAATGCTACCCACTTTTTGCCATATACCTCATTAGTTTCACTTTGTCCTGTTCTATTTCTCCTTTCTCTCCTACCTGTGACCCCTTGTCACTCCAGTCCTCCAGGCTACCCCCTTGTTTCCAACAGGAATGTTTGGTACCACCAGCAAGTCCAGATGACTAGGAGTAGAGGGAGATACAGAAAGGAATGAGAGTTCAGGGCAGGACTCAGGTGGTTTTCATGAAAATCCCACTCTGATCTTTTAAATACAGAGGGTTGGAATTATTTTTAATGTGTGCTTTGGGGGAGATGGCAGATGTTAGTAAAAGGGTACGGGAATGGAAAGTGTAGATGAGTTAACTCATGCAATTCCAAGGGTCTGTTCCCTGAGCCGTTTTTTTTTTTTTTTTAAGATTTTATTTATTTATTTGAGAGGTAGAGTTACAGTTAGAGGGAGAGACAGAAAGGTCTTCCTTTCATTGGTTCACTCCCCAAATGGCTGCAGTGGCCGGAGCTGCACCGATCCGAAGCCAGCAGCCAGGTGCTTCTTCCCAGTCTCCCATGTGGGTGCAAGGCCCAAGCACTTGGGCCATCTTCTACTGCTTTCCCAGGCCATAGCAGAGAACAGGATTGGAAGAGGAACAGCCAGGACTAGAACTGGTGCCATATGGGATGCTGGTGCCACAGGTGGAGAATTAACCTATTGTGCCATGGCACTGGCCCCTCCCTGAGGCTTTTCACATGTGGAGTTCAGTGCATTGTGAGGCTTGCCCAATTCAAAGGTGAAACATATCCCAAATTAAGAGTGGAGGTTTAGCTCCCACTTGTGGCAGAAATCTTGGAGTCAAGAGGCCCTTTTTTCCTTTTCTCCAGGTAACCTACACACTGACCAAAAATATTAAATACCAAGATCCTCTAACTTGTTTGGATTGGCTGAAGAAGACATATAGCCAGTTATGTTTCATATTTTCAAAATGGAATGCATGGTTTTTATACACTTGTAAATGGCCAAATGACAATTTGACCAATTTGTTTTCTAATCAAAGGGCATTTGGATTTCTCATTATGGCACAAGAGTCAATACAAAAATAATACCAGCTGGGGATGGCATTGTGGTAAAACAGCTAAAGCTGTGGCATGCAACACTGGCATACTATGTGCACACCAATTCCTATCCTAGCTGCTCCACTTTAAATCCAACTTCCCACTAGGCCTAGAAAAAATCATCTGGAGATGGTGCAAGTGTTTGGGCCTCTGCCATCCACATGAGAAACCTAGGAAGAAGCTCCTGGCTCCTGGCCTTAGCCTGGCCCAACCCTGTTGTTGCAGCCATCTAGGGAGTGAACCAGCATATAGAACGTCTCTCCCTCTCTTTCTTTAAAATAATAAAATAAACCTTTAAAAAATAAATGACAGCTTACAATGTTCATACAGCAGTAGCAACACAACACCACACCATTACCATCTTCTTGACCTTCCTCTGCCTCAGCTTGATCACCACCACTACTTTCAACACAGCAAATTCAGTTACTGCTGTCCACCCTGTACAGTGGCATACTTATTTCACAGTTGCGTTAACCATGTTAAATCTTGTGTAATAGCAGCCATATTTCCTATCTTCAGCAGTCCCAGCTCAGATATGCGCTGCTCTAGCTGCTACCATTAAAGCACACAGTCATCAGTATTGGTATCACCCACAACAGCAGCCGGATCTTGAAACAGATAGACTTATTGAATATCCAGCCTTTGGTCTTGCCTAGTCAGTAGCAGGTCCAAGAGATGGAACGAGAGCAGCACTCAAAGAATGCTGTGCCTTCTAGAATTTGATCTCTTAAAGAAGAGGCTCATGGGAATGCAAGATGTGTTTTTTAAACATGATAATGTGATCTTGACCCTTGACATATTCCAGCTTCCACATATTGATATTTTGTAGAAATATGTGTTGCACAGAATTAACACAGAGCGAACCACATGAAATTTTTATAATTATCTCTCCTCTATCATTCAGCTCATATCATGTTAAAGTTTTGTTCACAAGGTGTTATAAGGTTTGAAATATCTCCTTTGAGCTGACATTTTACATCAAGACATTAAGAATGTGACTCCTGGCCGGCGCCATGGCTTAACAGGCTAATGCTCCGCCTTGCGGCACCAACACACCGGTTCTAGTCCCAGTCGGGGCACCAGATTCTATCCCGGTTGCCCCTCTTCCAGGCCAGCTCTCTGCTATGGCCCGGGAAGGCAGTGGAGGATGGCCCAAGTTCTTGGGCCCTGCACCCACATGGGATACCAGGAGAAGCACCTGGCTCCTCTCCTGGCTTTGGATCAGCACGATGCGCAGGCCACAGCGGCCATTGGAGGGTGAACCAATGGCAAAAAAGAAGACCTTTCTCTCTGTCTTGCTCTCTCACTATCCACTCTGCCTGTCAAAAAAAAAAAAAAAAGAATGTGACTCCTTCTGAACAGCAACTGTGTTCAAAAGATTTTCTATTCTGCATTGGCCAGAGTGGAATAATCAAATGAATCTCAGTAAGATTTAGGAAGTTAACTACATAAATTATGCTCCAGAAATCCTGATGTTCTGCTGTTAGTCCTATGGACATCTGGTCCATCAGATGTATCTTAGCAGAATTACTGGGATAAAGAATATTGTTTCAGGGGAGTCCCTCAGCAGTTGGATTTGACCATAGACCTATTGAGTACACTGTCTTTGGAAGCAATGCTAACAGCTTAAGGCCCTTTTGAAGGCATCCTCCACATCTCACAGTCATCTATTCCTATTCTCTATACTCTGTAGCAGTCAACAGCAGGATTTTATTGTTTGATCCATCTAAAAGAACATCCACTAAAGATGCCTTAGCCCACCCCTACCTAAATGAATGGTGACTATGCTACTGTGTGTGTGTGTGTGTGTATGTGTAAATGTAACTTTTCCACCTCTACAGGAGTTTACACCAGTGCTATCAAGCCCATCACTAATCCCCAATTTGATGATATTTATGAGAGGAATATCAGTTCTGTAAGGCAGGTTAAAAATTACTAACCAGCTCCTTTTGTAACAGAAGAGTGCCTCTTTACATCAACTCTGTCTGTAACTTTATGAACATTGCTAGTTTCACTGTGCTAAACCCTCTGCCACGTCCCCATGTCCTCTGGTATGGGAGTAACTATAGGGTAAATGTACTACTTAAGGTGTGATGCAGCTCATGACTGCTGTCTGGTATTTGCAGTTCTGGAGGGTAATCATGTATGGTCTGTAATTTTGTTAATTCAGTTTAAAATTAACAATCACTGCTTGCATGATATGAATCATATTTAGAAATGTTACTAGACTTTTAATCCTTTAAAATCATTGTGCTTTTAGAAGAAAAATATTTCATCCAGAGTTACACACATTTTGCAAATTTGGTGCAGCTGTTATGATGTATCTCAAAAGGGAAGAAAATCAATTAGAACTTGGTTTTCTTTCTTTTTAAAAAATGAAACATTATTGTTGATACACACACACACACACACGAACAATCATGCATGTTGGTATTTTAGCCATTCCTAAATATTTGGAGTTTTCCAAAACAAAAGATTCTAGATAGAAACCTTGGCTATGCCCAAGCATGGAACTGTGCAAGGTGATCATGGCAGCACCTGGAAGGGGAGTGGAAACTCAGGTAGGGAGGAAATCCATGCCACCTAATTTCAAAGCTCTGTAATTAGCTTCCCATTAGAGGTATGATGATGTTTTCTAAAATTCAACATTGGGGCTATCAGTGTGCTACAATAGACTAAGTTGCTACTTCTTTTTTTTTTCTGCTTCCATTTTTTATTTAAAAATGTATTTAAAAGTCCAACAATTTTTAAATATAAATTATGACTCTCCGTTTCCATCACTTTATTCTTAAAGTGACAGTAGCCTACGTATTAGACAATGTAGCTAAAGGATAGAGAGCACCAAAGGGAAGATTGTGTCCAAAGAATTGGCTTTAGAATGAGGCTGGAGGTGAGGAGGACCGGATTCCAGGAGTCCTCCACCATTCTACCCTGTACTGTTAACCCCTTAGGTCTCCAGAGTAAATTGGAAATGTGTCGCTATGTCCAATTTTAGACCCTGAAAAACTAGAGGGAAACACACTGAAATCAGGAAAAATTAGAACCTCAGTCACCGCAGGTGGGGATGAACTGGAGAGCTGGATCCCAGTTCCCCCGCTCCTGACCCCCTCCCACTACCATAAAACAGGATGCTTCCTGTTACAAAGCTGATGAGACACACACACACACACATACACACACACCCTCACTGCCTTCTCATTTCAGAGCAGGCAAGCGCTCATCTGTCTTGTTCTGCCTTCCTAATGTAACTAACCTGCACCAACAGGGCCAGAACAAAAACACCTGAGAACACGGAAAGGGCCGAAAGATTCTGCTCCTGCGTTGCTTTCCCACCCAAAGCAGACTCTTCAGCCAGGCAGGGATGGAACCTGGTCTTCATACAAAAACTCCCTGAGTCTTATTCGTATCTGGTTTCAGATCTAGGGTACAGAAATAAGAGTAAAAATCCGGGGAGGATAAGCTGGGGTGTTTCTAATGCTTTCATCACTCCCCGGAATCCCACCATTCTCTGTTCATGTGTCTACCCTGCAGGGACCCCCCTCTCCCCCAGAGAGCAAGAACAGAGAAACATGGTTACATGTCCATCAGACAGGAGCCTGTGGAAGCATAAGCAATGCACTGAGTAACTGTTTGGAGATATGTGCAGCCCAATTGAGGCCACCTGACAAGGAGTCCTAGCTCATCCACGGCACAGGCTTAATGTGGATGAGTGTGTGTAGGGTAGGGGATGGAAATCACTTCAGAGTGTCTGAACAATAGAGCTGCAGCTCTCAGCTGTGGGCACTTTGCCCTTAAAAGGAAGACATTTAGCAACGTACAGTATAGCCCTCCATTAGAAAGAATCATCCAGCCCAAATGTCCTATGTGTCCGGGTTGAACAACCTTGTTTCGGAGCCCCCTCCTACTCTTGTGCTGTGAGGATCTTAAGGCCCCTAAGCTCACATCCCCTATGTATCTCACTACCCTTCTCCTCCTCAATGCCCAGGAAATCCATCTGGAGATAAAACTCCCCACTTTGCTGTATTCAGGATTTCTCTCTAGACCCCTCTTCCTCTCACCTGGGCCAGCAGGGAGGTTGGCAGAGGGCAGGCCAGGTCTCCCAAGGCTTAAATGGAATGTCATTAGGTTAAGATGCACCTCTTTAACTCTTATTCAATGGGAAGCAATAAGGTTCCTAATAAGGATGGGGAGGTTAAACACAGAGGTAGTAGGATGGGGGTAATTAAGAGAACTCCAACTTTTAATTTTTTTTTAAAGGAAAGTTGCTGGGAAGCTAGCAATGCTACAGGAACAGAATTAAAGGCCTAACTAGAGAGAAGACCCTGGTATTGAAAGAGAGAGAGAGATTGAAGGGCTGTGAGCTTAAGTTCTGAAATCTACAGAAAAATGAGTGGTCTCCCACCCAGCCCCTGCAGGATGTCTACTTTAGTTCATTCCAGGAGGAAACAGAGGGCCAGGGAGGCAGGGAGCTTTTCCGCAAAGCCGGCTTCAGCTTTGGTATTCTTGCCAACCTACTGCGTTTAAGGAGTTCCGGGTTAAGAGTTAAAAAACGGTGGCACCCAGACCATCATTCAGGAGAACAGGAACTCATTCCAGGTTCCCAGAGAACTCCTTTCTCAGATCTGAGGATATGCAGGGTTTCAGCTGAGCTCCTCTGGCCAACATCAGTCCTGCTGCCTTGACCCCATCTCCAGGAGGGGCTGTGGCCAGAGGGAGTGCAGGGAGTCCAGCCCCCAAGCCTTCTGAGGCCCTGTCAGGCAGATAGGGAGAAAAGAGCCTCTGGGTCACTGGTTCTAGGAGGGTTCTGGGTTGGGGGCAGCATTTCTTCTGGGCTGGACACAGAATGGGAACTTCAAGATGGCAGGACCATTCCTGCTGGGAGCTACAAGCCCCTAGAATTGCTCCATGGCCTATCTCGGTTTCCCTTGGATCTCATCTGCTCCTGAACTGCACCTGTCATGGCAAGTCCGTCTCCTGCCCCCATCTCGCCGGAGCCAATAAGAGTCAGGTGGACAAAATTCATTGGTTCTCCAATCATGGTCCGGTCAATCCGCCTTCTCTTCTTCTTCGGCTGGGGTTTCTCTACCACACAGCAGCCCAGTTTGTGCCAAAATTCACTCATGTTCCCTGAAGGTTCCAGCTTCACTCTTCTGCCCGGGGCCCCACAGGGCTCTTGCTCTGGTGCTGGGACCACCCACTCCCTGCTGTGGTTCACTCAGCAGGACAGGTTTAGAGAAAGCGGGATCCTCAGGACCCTTCGCCACGCAGGGAAGGTCAGTGCCTCGGACCCTGAGAGGCTAACAGGGCAGCCAGGAACCAGGCTGTGTCTTCATCAGACGCGGAAGCCTTGCCCTTGGACAGCTGTGTTTTCTTCACGAACAAGGGACCTTGACCACCTAGGTCCCAGGAGACTAACTGCAGCAGGTCAGACCTGGGCAGTTTCAGGAACATTACACTTTAGCACAAGCAAGACTCCCCCTTCCTTCTAAGCCTGGAATCCTGATGTTCAGGCTTCCTACACTGATCTAAAAACTGAGAGGGTCTTTTTATTTTTGTAACAGCCTTGAGATGAGACCACAGGAACACTGAAATGCAGCTTCTAGGGGAGGGAAGAGCCCAGGAGCCTGGGCTCTCTCCCGCTTCCCTTCCCACCACTGGAAGGGAGGAGTCTAAGTTGCTACTTCTGATGCTGGCATCCCATATTGGAGTGCTGGTTATTACCTCAGCTGCTCTGCTTCCAATCCAATGTCCAGAGCATGCACCTAGGAAGGCAATAGAATAGAAGATGGTCCATGTATCTGTGTCTCTACCACTCATGTGGAAAACCATAATGAAGTTCTTGGCTCCTAGCTTTGATCTGGCCCAGCCATGACTACTATGGCCATTTGGAAAGTGAACCAAATGATAAAAAGGCTCAATCTTTCTCTCTATCTCTCCCTCCCTTCTGACACTCTATTTTTCACATAAAAACTTTAATAAAATAAAACCCAATGTTTCAGGTAAAGAGAATAAGTTTGTGACAGGGAGAAACTGCATCCTTGTTTTCCATATATATATATATATATATATATATATAATATGTAGATATATATAATCTATTTTTATTAGGGGTTTTTCTGCTGTCTCTTTTTTATTTGACAGGTAGAGTTTACAGACAGTGTGAGAGAGAGATATAGAGAGAAAGGTCTTCATTCTATGGGTTCACTCTCCAAATGGTTTTGCAACAGCTGGAACTATGCCCATCTGAAGCCAGGAGCTAGGTGCTTCCTCCTGGTCTCCCATGCAGGTGCAGGGGCTCAAGCACCTGGGCCATCCTCCACTGCTATCCCAGGCCTCAGCATAGAGCTGGACTGGAAGAGGAGCAACCAGGACTAGAACCTGGTGCCCATATGGGATGTCGGCAACGCAGGTGGAGGATTAGCCTAGTGCGCGATGGCACCAGCCCCTCTGCTAGATCTTTTTAAAATATTTATTTACTTATTACTTGAATGGTTGAGTTACAGAGAGGGAGAGAGGGAGAGAGGGAGAGAGGGAGAGAGGGAGAGAGAGAGAGAGAGAGAGAGAAGTCTCATTCGTTGCTTCACTCCCCAAGTGGCCACAACATCCAGAGCTGGGCCAATCCAGGATCCAGGAGCCTCTTCCAGGTCTCTCATGTGGGTGCAGGGACCCAGGGACTTGGGCCATCTTTTACTGCTCTCTCAGTCCATAGCCGAGAGCTCGGTAGGAAGTGGAACAATTGGGTCTCAAACCAGCACCTGTAACTACAGGTGGCAGCTTTAACTGCTAAGCCACAGTGCCAGCCCAGATATGTGGCTCTTGAGTCTATGTACATGCTCCACTGATAACAGATTCCCATTGCCAAAAGCTGAAGACCATGCATGGCTGCACCAGCTCATTGGCCAGTGCTTCACATACCTTTGACACTGGTTGGCTGGTCACAGGCTCTGCCTTCACCCACAGCACAGGACGGTGAAGCAGATACCAGAATGAGAAGAGAGGAGATGTCACTCAGTGTAGCTGTAGGGGGGATGGCAAGCAATAACTCAGGAAGCTCCTATGAAACTAGGCAGCCCACAGCCTAACAGGAAGTCAGCTCACCAGAAGTTACCAGGCAGCCAACCATGCTCAACTGGTGCGACTCTCCAAAAAGCAATGGAGGAAAG
This sequence comes from Lepus europaeus, assembly GCF_033115175.1. Lineage (NCBI taxonomy): Eukaryota > Metazoa > Chordata > Mammalia > Lagomorpha > Leporidae > Lepus > Lepus europaeus. The sequence goes on from NW_026909036.1 coordinate 441,047, forward strand.
AATTTCTGAAATGTCAGAAGAGAGTTTGTATTGCTGGAATGAAACTGCACAGAAAGTGCTTTTAGAACACTTCATGACTTGCAACTGAAAGTCCTATTTTAAGAAGTACCTTGAAAACAGTTCCCTACATAAGTATTTTATACATCAGAAGAGAATCTGCTTCCCAGCTGATTTCCATCCCCACACTTTGCTGCCTCCATGTTACAGCCCCTCTGACTTTGAACCCTCTCAAATGTAAAGTTAATCACACCTGAACCATCTACTAAATACTACAAATCATTCCAAGAGATAGTCAAGCTTCTCACTTCTGCACCATTCAGAGGAAGAAAAGGGCCCAGTGTCTCACTCCAAATTCCACAACATTCAAGCAATGTGTGCTGCATTGTACAGCTGATGTCCACTTTTGAGCCACAGATTCCCCACCCCCCAGAAAAAGCAACTAGCATCTCCAACACCAAGCTAACCTCTTTCAAAGAGTCCACCTGAATACGGAGACTGCAAGAAAGAACACCTGTGCAGCCGAGTCGTCACAGACTGAGATGTGAGTAAAACATGGCATATGTAGATAAGAAAGTGGGTGCTGCCATTCACAAGATTTCTATGCCCACCTCAGAGACAGGCATCTGTAGGTCTCAGTCCATGTCCCCACAACAAGTCCATATTTCTATCTCTACATGCAGCTATCTGGTGCTCAAAGAGGTTGTCATGGTTGTTGTAGCCCAGGGCATTGTGCAGAGCACAAACCTGCCATTGATGAGCTCGAATGATACCAAGATCTCCTCCACTGTCCCTGCTCCTGCGTTTCCCCTTAAGCAGTCAAAGTCACTACTCAGATTCACTCATCCAGAATAAGAAGTTCCATATGTAGCCTCCCAGGATGTAGCAAGATCTACTTTATAAGTTCTCATATGATGGCCCCCTGAGGACACATAAAGGAGAAAAGCCTTTTTGATGTAGGTGGAAAGATTGTGAAAGATGTTTTGTGTGTTCTGATGAACTATCCAGACACTGGCAAACCCACACAGGGGCAAAGAAATTTGCCTTCCCATGTGTGACCAGCAGTTCTTAAGAAGTGACTGTTTGTACAAGCAGACCTACCTCTATGAAACAAAAAGCTACCATATTGGCAAATAAAAGCAAATAAGTTAAATGACATTTATATACCTCCAACCTCTGCTCCACATAGTGAGACAGAAGAAGCTGAAAAATTAGAAGTAACTTTGGTCACAATCATGAACCCCTTTTTATGTACTTTAATATAATTTTAACTTATAAATAATAATAATAATATTTCATGTTCTATATGAAGAATGCTCCTAGTGTATGCTCTTTGACTACCATGGTTGGTTGTCAATATTTTGAACTCAGTCAATATTTTAGTTCCAAAATTCTTTTGATAAACATTTTCATAACTCCATTGAATTAAATCACACTAGGAAAGAATGGACCAAATTAGAATTGACTTATCTGTCTAGCACTTAAATCTAGTTAAAAGAAATTGCAACCTCCCCACCCAGCATGTGGCTCAAGTACACCTAGAAAGTGAGGTGGTGTATAAATGAAATTGCATAGAGTGTCAATCTCTGTCCACAAAATCCTTCCTGATTTGCTTGTTGAAAACATAGTAGCCTTTGGCTGGCGTTGTGGCTTAACAGGCTAATCCTCTGCCTTGCAGCACCGGCACACCGGGTTCTAGTCCCGGTTGGGGCGCCGGATTCTATCCCAGTTGCCCCTCTTCCAGGCCAGCTCTCTGCTATGGCCCGGGAAGGCAGTGGAGGATGGCCCAAGTCTTTGGGCCCTGCACCCGCATGGGAGACCAGGAGAAGTGCCTGGCTCCTGGCTTCGGATCAGCACAATGCGCCGGCCGCAGTGGCCATTGGAGGGTGAACCAACGGCAAAAAGGAAGACCTTTCTCTCTGTCTCTCTCTCTCACTATCCACTCTGCCCGTCAAAAAATAAAAATTAAAAAAAAAAAAAGAAAACATAGTAGCCTTAATTAAAGCAAGCAGCATTGTGGTTTGAGGAAGACAGCTCCTCTCTGCAACAGAATAAGGCAATACTCCCGTGTAAACATTGGGACTTGCCTATCCTCAAAAGGTTCTATGCATGTGTAGTGCAACCCTTTTGCTCTATTAAAAACTGATTTCTATGTTCCTAAAGTTGTATTTATGAAGTACATGAAGCTTGTATACCTTAATAAAATGCTTCTGGGAAAAAATAAAAACAACAGGGTCTTTATTAAAAGAAAAAAAAAAGAAATTAACTCCTGTGGGCAACACATATAAACTTATTTTTAGTAAACGTTTTCTTTAGAAGAATTTTAGACTCACAGTGCTAAAGAAAACAAAAAAAGCAAAAGATGATACAAATGTGAGCTTTGGTACAAAAGATATATCACTGACAAACACAAGTCAATTGGACTGTTGTTTTGTGATTTGAAGTCTAGGAAAACAATCCTTGATTTTTCCTACAGACATTATCAATTTTGTTGTGATACCAAACTCATTCTAAGTTTAGATACCCCATGGGAAAGTTGTTTGCTCTAGTGGAAACAAAATGAATACAATCCCCAGCACCATTTGCCACAAACATCCCACTATCTATAAAATAGTATCTTTGCCATAAGTCATTATACAGAAAACATAGTTATGCTTAAAAATGCAAGCTCAGCTATTACAATTTTTTCAGCAAAACTATTAATTCAAAAATTGTGCATCTTGATATTCTGAGTGAAATATTTTTCTCTACTTCCCAATAAAAATGTGATAGTTTATTATCTTGAGTATAAGTGAGAGTGTATAAAGAAAAATACATCTTAAGAATGTATTTATAATGTACATTTTTGAAAAAAAAAACAAAGAATTTTTCACTTCTTGGTTTGTCTTTTAAATCTATAACATTATTTATTTTTAAGTATTTTCATTCATTCTCACTGGTTAACTGCAATTTACTACCTACCAGAATTAATGGCTCCCCAACCATGTATGATTTTTTCTTCACTTCAAAGAAAAATACTTGATTGTGTTTCTTTCTTTCTTTTTTATTTTTTTTTGACAGGCAGGGTGGACAGTGAGAGAGAGAGACAGAGAGAAAGGTCTTTCTTTTCCGTTGGTTCATCCCCCAATGGCCGCTTCTATAGTAAATTACAGAGGTGGTGGATTTACCAACATATATATTTCTAATTAATATCCACATATATAATTATATCTATGGATGATTTGACAGAAATTTGAGACCCTTGGGAACTTGATGATACAAACATACTTGGATTTGATGAGTTCAGACCAATTATCACACCTAATATTTTAATGCAAAAATTGAACAAAGATAATAAAATTGTAAAGCAGCCCTCCCTGCACAGTCTTATAATAATTTTATTTATATAAGTGTGAGGTTTCAAATAAATTATTACTAATCAAAGATAGTTTTCAAGTACATATTTTATATAAAATAAATTATTAATATTAATGACTTTGAAACAAATTGTCTCTACACACAAACAATGCTCTCCAAGTTGTTTTCAGCTTGCAATTTTTTATGGAAAATAATATAGGCAGGTTATAAATATTATGTAAGTTAAATATATATGTATATATATGATCTAATATATATATATATATATATATATATGATCTAAAAGGACAGAGATAATAATTCCTTTATAAGGAAAATGTAAAAACATCACATTGGTATTTATGGCATAGTAATGTAATTAATTTGACACAATTTATCATATAGCTTACTTGGAGATTAAGGTATTTAGGTTCAAACATTATCTTATATTGCCTATTCTTGGGAATATAATTTAAATTTTGATTTTTTTCCTTTATTTTCTAAATGTGAGCAATAAACTATTATAATTTTTCTGAATGATTAATTTTGGTGAAAATAAATTCTGTTGTGGATGCAGCTTCATACTACTACCTCTATGATTTTTATGAATAACTTTCAGATAAGGACATATAATTCAATTCAGATAAGGAAATAAAATTTATAAATAATTTAAAATCTCATACATTTTGAGGTTTAAAAATACCATTTTGAATAAATGTATTATCAGCATAAATTAAGAGTTACTATTCTATTGATGTTGGTATCAAAGTAATGCTGGCTTCATTAAAAGTTTTTGGCAGTGTTACATCCTGTTCGATTTTTTTTAATTTATTTATTTAATTTATTTATTTTTGATGTGCAGAGTGGACACTGAGAGAGAGACAGAGAAAAAGGTCTTCCTTTTGCCATTGGTTCACCCTCCAACGGCCGCCGCAGTTGGCACGCTGCGACCAGCGCACCGCGCTGATCCGATGGCAGGAGCCAGGTGCTTATCCTGGTCTCCCATGGGGTGCAGGGCCCAAGGACTTGGGCCATCCTCCACTGCACTCCCTGGCCACAGCAGAGAGCTGGCCTGGAAGAGGGGCAACCGGGACAGGATCGGTGCCCCGACCGGGACTAGAACCAGGTGTGCCGGCGCCGCAAGGAGGAGGATTAGCCTAGTGAGCCACGGCGCCGGCCCCTGTTCGATATTTTTAATTTTTTTTTTTAATTTTTTTTTATATTTTTGACAGGCAGAGTGGACAGTGAGAGAGAGAGAGACAGAGAGAAAGGTCTTCCTTTGCCGTTGGTTCACCCTCCAATGGCCGCCGCGGTAGCGCGCTGCGGCCGGCGCACCGCGCTGTTCCGATGGCAGGAGCCAGGTGCTTATCCTGGTCTCCCATGGGGTGCAGAGCCCAAACACTTGGGCCATCCTCCACTGCACTCCCTGGCCACAGCAGAGAGCTGGCCTGGAAGAGGGGCAACCGGGACAGGATCGGTGCCCCGACCGGGACTAGAACCCGGTGTGCCGGCGCCTCAAGGCGGAGGATTAGCCTGTTGAGCCACGGCGCCGGCCTCGATATTTTTGTAATAGTTTGCAGAGTATTGGAGTTACTTCCTCTTTGAATGTTTTGTAGAATGTAGTAGTGAAGCCATCCAGGACTTTTCCTTGTTAGAAGATTTTTGATTACTGCTACAACGCCTTTGCTTCTTTTGGGTCTGTTTTAATTGTCTTTATCTTCTTGTTTTAATCTCACTAGGTTATATGAATTCAGTAATGTATTCATCACTTCAAGGTTTTCCAGTTCATTAGCATATAGTTCTTCATAGTAGTTTCTTATGATCCTTTGTATTTCAGCAGCGTTGGATGTAATGTATTTCACTTCATCTTTAATTTTCTTATTTGATTTTTTCTTTTTTTTTCCTTTGTTAGCCTGGCTAAAGGTACTTCTATTTTGTTTATCCTCTTTGTTTTATTGATCTTTTAAATTACTTTCATAATTTGAATTTCATTTATCTCTGTGCTGATTCTTATTTTCACCTCCTGCTTATTTTAGGTTGTTTTTATCTTGTTTTTCTAAGTCTTCAAGATGCATCATTAGGTCCTTAATTTGAGATATTTTCTTATTTAATACAAGCATTTAATGCTACAATCTTCCCTCTTAATACTGCTTTTGCAACAGGTTTTGATATATAGTATTTTCATTTATTTCAAGAAGGTTTTTGGTTTTCTTCTTAATTTTTTCAGTTACCTGTTGGTCATTCAATGGCATGTTGTTTGATTTCCAAGTAGTTATGAGTGTTCTATTTTTATTATTGATTTCTAGTTTTATTCCTTTATAGTCTGAGAAAATACATGGTATGATTTCAATCTTTTTAAATTGGTTATATCAGGCCGGTGCCGTGGCTTAAAAGGCTAATCCTCCGCCTTGCAGCACCAGCACACCGGGTTCTAGTCCCGGTTGGGGTGCCGGATTCTATCCTGGTTGCCCCTCTTCCAGGCCAGCTCTCTGCTATGGCCCGGGAAGGCAGTGGAGGATGGCCCAAGTTCTTGGGCCCTGCACCCGCATGGGAGACCAGGAGAAGCACCTGGCTCCTGGCTTCAGATCAGCGAGATGCGCCAGCCACAGCGGCCATTGGAGAGTGAACCAATGGCAAAAAGGAAGACCTTTCTCTCTGTCTCTCTCTCTCTCACTATCCACTCTGCCTGTCAAAAAAACATAAATAAATAAAATAAAATAAATTGCTTATATCAAAACCAAACACAATACATGAAATCTACAGACCTGTTCCCTTAATAAACCTAAATGCAAAATATTCTCAACAATATACTGGCAAATCAAATAAAAAAATCACATCAAAAAGATGATACATCATGATCAACTGGGATTTATCCCAGAAACACAAGGGTGGTTCAACATTCACAAAACAATAAACATCCTCACATCAATAGAATGAAGAACAAAAAGTGTATGGTCATTTCAATAGATGTAGATAAAGCATTTGATAAGATTCAACACCTCTTCATGATAAAGACCCTCCATAAATGATGCATAGAAGGAATGTTCCTTAATATTATAAAAGCAATATATGGCAAATCAACAGCCTGTATCATACAGAATGGGAAAACCTGAACCTATTTTCCCTCAGATCTAGAATGAGATAAGGATGTCCACTTTCACTATTCTTTTTTAATGTAGTACTGGAAGTTTAGCAAGATCAGTTATGGAGTAGAAAGAAATAAAGTACATCAAAATTAGAAAAATGTGGTCAAATTTTCCATGTTTGAAGATGACATGATGTTGTAGATGGAAAAACCTAAACATTCCACCAAAAACTGTTTAAATTGAGAAATCAAGTCAATAAAGTTACAGATTACTAAATAAACATTAAAAAACCTCAGTAGGTTTATTTTTGTATGCTAATGATGAGCTCACAGAAAGGGAAATCAAGACAGAAGTCTCATTCACAACATCCACAAAAAATCGAATGGTTAGGAATAAATTTAAACAAAGAAGTGAAAGATCTTTATGATGAAAATTATCAAACATTAATGAAAAAATCATCAAGAACACAAAAATGGAAAGATGTTCCTTGTTCATGGATCAGAAGAAACACTCTCAAAATGTCTACCTAAAGCAATCAGCAAATTCAATTGAATCCCTATCAAAAAATCCAATGATATTCATTACAGAACTAGACAAAGCAATCTTAAAATTTATATGGAATCACAAAAGACCCAAAATAGCCAAAGCAAAGCTTAACAAGAAAAATCAAGCTGAAGGCATCACGATGTATGACTTCAAAGCATGCTACAAAGCTCTAGTAGTTAAAACAGTATTGTGCTGGCATAAAGACTGATACATTGATCAATGGAACAGAATAGAGAGCCCAGCCCAGAAATTAATTCACATACATACAGACAACTGACTGTTGACAAAAGTGCTCAGACCATATGTTGGAGTAAATATAATCCCTTCAAGAAATGATATTGGCAAAACTGGAGATATATGTAGAATAGTGAAATTATATACACTCCTCTCACTATACACAAAAATGAACTCAATGTGGATCAAAGACCTAAATTCAAGACCTGAGACTAGGAAGTTGCTGGGAAAATGTAAGGTAAACCCTCCGAGACATTGGTGTAGGGTATGGTTTCTTGGAAAAGATACCCAAAACACAGGCAACAAAAGCAAAACTAAATAAATGGGACTATACTAAACTTAGAAGCTTTTGCACATCAAGGGAAATGATCAAGATTGAAGAGACACCAACATAATGGAAAAATTATTTGCAAACCCCTATCTGACAAAGGATTAATATACTGAATATATCCACAATTTAAAAAAATTCAATAACAGCAGCAATAACAAAAAACAACCAAACCGGTTGTGAAATGAGCAAAGGACTTCAGCAGACAGTTCTCAAAAGAAGAAATGCACATGGCTAACAAATGTATGAAAAATGCTTAGCATCACTTGCCTTCAGGGAAATGGAAATCAAAACCACAATGAGATAGCACCTCACCCATGTAGAATGGCTAAAATCCAAAACAACAAGAGTACCAAACATTGGTGAGGATGTGTACAAAGGGGAACACTTATACACTATTGGTGGAAATGTAAATTAGTGAAGCCACTGTGGAAAACATTGTTGAGATTTCTTTATTTAGTGCATGTGTTGCCAAAGCAAGCACCAGTGTGGAGATTTCTTAAAAACAAACAACAGCAAAAACTAAAAACAGATTTGCCATAAGATCCAGCAATCTGATGATTGCCTATATACCTAAATTGTATTTTTTTCATTGATACTACACATTTAGATGGAAAGATGAAAATGCCATGTTATAGGCAAACATAGTTTTGAGCCAAAGATAATGATATACTAAGAGAATAACTCTTTAAATATAAAAGTACATATTTCTTTATGATTAAATTTTTTACTCCAATGTATCACAAATAAGTAAAACTGTTTTCTAATTACAAAGTGATTATATTCCAGTAACAAATCTCTGATACTTAACCTAAAGTTATAGTTTTGTGGTCTGGCATTGTGATGCTGTGAATTAACCTGGCTTGAGTTCTGGCTTCTTCATGTCCAATGCGGATCCCTAGTAATGTGGCCCAGGCCCTTTGGTCTTTGTAATCCATGTGGGAGACCAGAATGGAGTTCTTAGCTTCTTGCTTTGGTCTGGTGCAGACCTGGCTGATGCTCATGCAGCTATTTGTGTAGTGAACCCAGTGGGTAAAAAGTCTCTCTCTCTCTCTCTCTCCCCCTCTCTCTTTCTTTCTCACTCTCCCCTTTTACCTCTCCATCTCCCTCTGTTTCTCTCTCTTTGAGAAGCAAATGGTTTTTTTGTTTGTTTTTGCAAAACCAATTATAGAAATCACTTTCACAAAAAACAAGAACAAATGTTTTGGCAAATAAAGCATATGGTTTCTGGTAAACAACTAAGTATATAAAAAGTTTTTAACATCATTAATAATCACAAAGACTCAAATTGGGTCCACAATGTGATATTACTGTACATTTATTCGAATAGCTAAAGAAGAGGACAAGAAGGAAGAAGGAGAGGGAACTATGGGAACAGTAATGATTCTCAATAGGCGAGGATTGGAGGAATTAATAGGTAGAGAACAATTCATAGGGCAGTGAAACTATTCTGTGTGATGCTCAAATTGTGAGGCATGTCCACCCAAATGTGGATTAGCCCAATGCAGTCTATCAGTTATATCTAGTGTATCACGTGGTACACAATATGTGTCTGGAAGCAAGAGATATAAGGGAATAATTTTCTTCAGTTTTGTTGTAAGCACAAAATTGCTCAAAAAATAAAGTCTGCTAAGTAAAATAGGAAAAAATATTTGTAAGTTATTTATCTGGTAATGGACTTCAATGGAATTCATGATATAAAACAATTTAAAATGAACAAAGAATTTGAATACTTTTTCAAAGAAGATATACACATGGCAAATAAATATATGAAAAGTTGCTCAACACATTAGCCACCAGCAAATGAAGATCAAAACCAGAGTAAAGTACCACTTCATACACACACACCCCCACACACACAAGTGTTGGTGAGGAGGGGTAGAAATTGGAGCCCTCATACAGTACTGGTGGGACTGTAAAATGCTATATACATTTTGGAAAACAGTCTGACAGTTCTCTAAAAGTTAAATATAGATTTACCATATCCAGCAATTCTATGCTTACATAAAAAACCAACAGACACTAAGATATATCTACACAGCTGCTTGCATTCAAATTTTTGTTAACCAGTGAATGAACAAAACTGATTTCCGTACAGTGGAGTATTTCAAGTCAAAAGAAATTAAGTACTGATATATGATACAGCATGAGAATGTGGCAGATACAGTAAGTGAAAGAAGCCATTGACAAAGAACTACATTATATGTGTCCATTTACATGAAGTATCCAAAAGAAAACAATCCATATAGATATAATATAATTATATATTCTGTGGTAGGTGGTTCAGAGGAAATATATTTTTATTTGGAGTGAAAGACAAAAGAAAACAATCCATATGATATAATATAACTATATATTATGTGGTAGGTGGTTTGGAGGAAATATATTTTTATTTGCAATGAGAGAGAGAGAGAATAAAAAAAAAGCTTGGACTGCAATCAAAGGGTTTCTAGAGACATAAGAAAGACAATGGTTACAGTAAGGGGTATGGAAACACCTGAGGGAAGATGGAACCTCAGACAAAGGGCAGAGAGGTACCCAAAGGCTCTCTTGAACCAGAAACACCTGTAACCACATCACTCCAGGTAGCATCAAAATCACTCTTCCAGGCCAGCTCTCTGCGTGGCCAGGGAGTGCAGTGGAGGATGGCCCAAGTCCTTGGGCCCTGCACCCCATGGGAGACCAGGAGAAGCACCTGGCTCCTGCCATTGGATCAGAGCGATGCGTAGGTCGCAGCGCGCCTACCACGGCGGCCATTGGAGGGTGAACCAACGGCAAAAAAAGGAAGACCTTTCTCTCTGTCTCTCTCTCTCACTATCCACTCTGCCTGTCAAAAAAAAAATTAAAAAAAAAATCACTCTGGACAAGGGATGCAGACACTTGAGAGAAGATCAAGCCTGGTGCAGAGGAGCTTGAGAATATGAACATTGCCATGGGATGCAGTTACAAGGATGACATTCAAAGAATGTGCAGAGACACAGAATTGGAGACTAATGAAGCTGGCACAAGGAGTAGACATTGAAAATGACATGGATTACAGAGATTTTACAAACTACAACATATGAAGGAAAACATAAAGACTGGGATGGCTGCAAGAACTTGTCAGTTTATTTTTCACCTATCTGTCAATATATGGGGCAGCCAGGGCCTGAACATAAAGAGTTTGGAAATGCACAAGGGAATAAAGGGAATGAAGATAAATCAGTGCTTGGAGAGAATTTACATACTTAGGTTAAAATTTTATAATATTGAAAACAATCATTTTGGCTTCTTTCTCAAGCATGAAAAAGCTGGAAGAAAACATAACAGTAGAAATCAATGAAATGCTGGTAGTAAGAGGAGAGCCACAGAAGGAAATAAAGAAGGGTAAAATGTATGTTAAAACATATTAAGGAAACTAATATTCCATTAGTAAAGGTGATTGAGGACAAGAGAAAGTAACACAAATTTCAAGAAATTGAAACAACCATTCTCTACAAAGCTTATCGACTTCTCCAGATACCAAGAGGATTTTGTAGAATTCTTAGAAATAAAACTTGGCTACATAGATCAAAGTCCATCTCATTTTGAAAACTATTTTCTCCAAATACAAATACACCATAAAATATAAAAAAATGGCCAAATAATTTGAGCCAATTTTTGTAAAACCAAGCAAGCCAAAGAAGGAAACTCCACAAGGGAAATATAAAATCCAGACATGGAATTGTTTCAAGTCCAATTTTAAGTTTCTCACACTCATTCCAAGTAGAAATAAACTGAATTTTAAAGTTCGTTTTTGGAAGGCAGTGTGACAGAGATTATGAAAATTGGAGCAAGATATGAAATAAAAATGAAACTAAATACCTTTATATGAATTAAACCATATATGAAACCCTACTAGATCAATGTGAACCAAGATAAACTACAAATGTGGGAATTTTTAATATTCTTGAGCAAATCATATACATAAATGAAAAATACAAGAAACTATATGATAATTTACATAAAATGTAATAAAAACATGTGATAAAATTTAGGATCCAGCCATAATAAAATCAATTGTCAGAAAAATGATTAAAAATGATTTCCTTACATATATCAAGATTATCTGAAAACACATACAAAAAACTACTTAATGCAGGATCACAGAAATATATTTCCTTTGAACCTCACACAGACAAGGCTACCTCCTCTGATTTTCTCCTGGAGACTTAGCCAGGGAAACAAATGCAAACGTGTGAGTACCAAGTAAAAGTATCAACTTTTAAGCAGTACGTCTGTCAGTATATATGGCTGACACTATTACATACAGAGATAATTCAACGTAATCAAAAAACAAACTGATAATTTAGTGAGGCCTCTGGGTAGAAGATAATTAACTGGATTTGACTGCTGAAAAACAAACAGAAAATACTGAAGTACCAAAGACAAACATTTACAAGAGAAATGAATAAAAAATGATAAAATTACATAATATCTTAAACATTTTTCCACATATCTTTAGAAAAGACCCAACAGAGAAATGTCCTGAGAATAACAAAGAAAAACAAAGGCCCAGAAGTCAGTAAACAATCAGTAAATTAACTCACCAGAAGTGGGCTACCACAAGCTGCGGATCTCAGGATCCCGGCAGGAACACGAAGGTGACTGCCACCGCTGCTGCTGGGAGAGCCAGGGCTATGGACCATGAACATTCAGACTTGAGCCAGGACTTTCAATCTATAAACTCGGTACAATCACAAGCAAGCACGTCCCCTGCTATGGAGGATACTGATTGGCTACATCTGTGGGAATTCACTGGCCTTGCAAACTGTCTAATCAGGCACACCTGTGACAAGATTGTGTAATCCCACGAGCTCTGCACGTCACAGTCATATCCAGGCTGCAGAGATGATCTGCTCAGATTATTCATCTTTTGCTGCTCTGGGATGAGGAAGCCAAACCCTGAGAAGCTGAGAAATGGTGAGTCTGTGGGGCCGGGTGTAGCAAGAAAGGGGAGATGGAGCTGGCCGAACTGCTGGACCTGGCTGTAGGGTGACGTGGACTTCCTCATGGTCAGCTTTGGAATTGGGGGATGCTTGTCTGATATTGGGGCAGCTCTCTTTTTGTCTCTTGCACCTGTTTGGTGAGATCTAGCCCCTACCCCTCTTCCAGGCCTCCAGACAACCTGTCCTGCCCTGTATACAGCAACTTCAGCTTGGCCCTGGATCCCTCAGCAACTTTGTGTACACTGCGGTCTAGCTGATTTTACTGCCTGGAGCACCAAGCACAATTTTGTTCAGAAACAGTGAGAGTATAGCCCATTGCCCTGTTTCTGATGTTAGCCTTACATCTGGTGCTTACTCATAGTAGCAAGCATGGTGTTACCTACAGGGCCACATGTATGTAATTTATCATGGAGAGAAAGTTTCCTTCAATCCGAATTTTGTATCAGGAATGTTAGACCTTGTCAAATGTTTTATTTTTTCTGTATTCATTCATATGATTGTGAGTCTTTTGACTGTTTCAGAATTTATTGATGCTCATTTGTTCTTTAGTGTTAAGATAAACTTGCATTTCTGTGATACCTTATGCAATTATTCTCTGTTATCCATACACTTATGTTTATATGTTGTATTTGTTTTCTGTGGCTGCTGGAACAGAGTTTGATGGCTTATAATAGGAAATTTGTTCTTACAGTTCTAGAGGTCAGAAGTCCAAAATCAGTATCACTATATGAAAATCAAGGCTCTCCAAGGTTCTAGTGCAGCAGCCATTCTCTGGTGCTTCTGGCTTCTGGTGGTGGCTGGCTTTCCTGGGCTCTTGATCACAACTCCACAAACTTCAGGGCCAAGATCTGCACAAATTTTTCTTCTCTGGTTTCACAATCCTTTCTCTTCTGTTTTCATTGAATCTACCTCTTGAGTTTATTCCATAGCAAACAATGATGGCTTTTAGGGAACTCCTGAATCCAAGATGATCTGTACAGCCTACAACCTTTTTTAAAATTTTATTTTTTAAGATTTATTTTATTTATTTGAAATGCAGAATTGCTATAGAGAGAGATAGGGAGAGAGAGAGAGAGAGAATCTCACATCTGCTAATTCACTCTCCAAATGACCCACATTGGTAGGGCTGGGCAAGGCCAAAACCAAGAGCCAGAAGATTGTTCCTGGTCTCCCATATGGGTGCAGGGATCCAGTTTGGACTGTCCTCGACTGAGTTCCCAGACACATTAACAGGAGGCTGAATCAGAGGTGGAACAGCCAGAACTTGAACCATTGCCCATGTGGGATGCTGGTGTCACAGGTGGTGGCTTTACCCACTATGCCATGATTCTGGCCCCTAAAACCTTTTATGTAATCACATATGCAGACATCTCTTTTCCTCAGTAATATAATGTTTACAGACTGCACGGATTAGGACTTGATATCTTTGGAGTCCATTGTAAGCATATGTCTCATGTGGTTGAATTTAGTTTGCCAGCATTATTTGAGGATTGTTTCCATATTCATGAGGGAAATCTCTCAGTAGATTTTTTTTCAAAGATTTATTGGTTTCAGAGTGATGGGGGATGGAGGAAGGAAATCTCTTCAGTCACTCAAGAAATGCTTGCAATAGCTGGTGTTGGGCCAGGCCAAAACCAAGAGCCAGAAACTCCATCTGGATTTCCCATATGGAAGGCAGGAACACAGCACATGGGCTATCATCTACTGTCTCCCAGATGCATTAATCTGAAACTGGATCATTAGTACAGAGTAGTCAGGGCTTTAGCCAGGCACTCCAATACAGGATGTGGTCATACCAAGTGGGAGCTTAACTTGGTGCATCACCATACTTCCCAGAGCTGTAGCTTTCTTTTTTACGTATCTGTGTATAACAGTAGTATCTGTATGGTATTGACCTCAAAAAATGAATTTGTAAATATTCTGTGTTCTTTGGGAGCGTTTACAAGATATTGGTATTATTTATTTAAATGCTTGGTAGAATTCACTAAGGAAAATATGTGGGTCTGGACTTTGAGTAATTTTGTAAATTATTGATACAATTTATTGTGATTTTATTGTTATTGTTTTAGGATACTAACATTTTTAGTTTCTTAAGTAAGTGTGATATTTTATATTTTCCTAGCAATATATGTATTTCATCTAAATTGTCTAATCTGTTGACCTACAATGATTCAGAGTATTTATTTATAATAATTTTTAACAAAAGATTTTATTTATTTGAATGACAGAGCTACAGAGAGAGAAAAGGAGAGAGAGAGAGAAAGAGATCTTCCATCTGCTGGTTTACTCCCCAGATGGCTAGAATGGCTAGGGCTGGGCACCAGGCCAAAGCCAGGAGCCCAGAGCTTCTCCCAGGTTTCCCACATGAGTGCAGGAGCCCAAAGACTTGGACCACCTCTGCTGCTTTTCCTGGGGGCATTAGCAGGGAGCTGGATAAGAATTGGAACAGTTGGTGTCTCAAGGGATTGCCAACAATTCAGATGGTGGCTTAATCTATTGTACCACAGTGCTGGACCCAGTTTATAAACTTTTAAACTTCTGTAAGATTAGTGTAACATGCCCTTTACATTTCTTCATTAGTGATGTGTCTTTTTTGCCTGCATTATTCTAACAAAAACCTTTTAATTTCTCTTCTCTATTGCTTGATACTTCTTATTTAAAGATGCTTTTGGCAAATTAAATTATTTCTGGATAGACAGCTATATCATATAACTAACTGTGAAAGGCAAAGAATGCCCAGGAAATGAAATTCAAGTCCCTGAAGGCCATATCAAAAAAAAAAAAGAAAAGAAAGAAATGAGCAGATTCTTTTAATGGGTGGGGGCATTGTGGTATAGCACACTAAGCTGTTGACTATGATGCCAGGTTCCAATATGGGTGCTGAATCAAGTCTCAGCTGTTCTGCTTCCAATTTAGCTACCTGCTAATGTATCTGGGATAGCTGTGGAAGATGGCCCAAGTATTTGAGACCCCTGCTACCCACGTGGGAGATCTGTATGTAGCTCCTGACTTTGGCCTGGCCTGAACTTGGCCATCTGTTAGTGAATCAGCAGATGGAAGATAACTCTCTCCCTCTCTCCCTCTTCCTCTCTCCTTCTACTACCTCCATATTCTATCACCTGACTTTCAAATCAAATAGTAAAACTTAGGAAAGGAGTAATGGGAACATGAATAATTTCAGTAAACTATTTTTACTACATTTGTACATTAAAATGTATAATGTTCTATACTTTAATATATATAGCTTATTGTTGGTACCTCAACTAACTCTTCAAAAATAGTGAAATCATGTCATTCACAGATTGGCAATAAATGCATTAAAATATTTCTAAAATAAGAAAAGGATAATAGTGGTAGAACTGAAGGATTGTGAGCCCAGGAAAAGGGAATAGGAGGATGATAGAAACTGATAAGGCCATATTAGCCATTTTCTGCAAATTTATCTATCAGTTTTGGGCATGCATCCCATTGATATGTTAAAATGATTTCATATTTGAAAAGAAATGTTCAAATTTCATAATTAAAAGTTTATATTGCTCTTTTATAGAACGTAGATATAAGTTCTGAGGTTTACTAATATTTAATAAATTTTATCAGATTCACACCATTGCAGTTTGCTTAATGACAAATGTCGTTGAATTGAGCCAGTGCCATGGCTCAACAGACTAATCCTCCACCTGCGGCGCCAGCACACCGTATTCTAGTCCCAGTTGGGGTGCCAGATTCTGTTCCAGTTGCTCCTCTTCCAGTCCAGCTCCCTGCTGTGGCCTGGGAAGGCACTGGAGGATGGCCCAAGTCCTTGGGCCCTGCACCCGCATGGGAGACCAGGAGAAGCACCTAGCTCCTGGCTTTGGATCAGTGTGGTGCGCTGGCCGCAGCACGCCAGCCGCAGTGGCCATTGAGGGGTGAACCAATGGAAAAGGAAGACCTTTCTCTCTGTCTCTCTCTCTCTCTCTCTCTCTCTCTCATTGTCCACTCAGCCTGTCAAAAAAATGTCATTGAATTGTAGGTGACTGACAAGAATTAAAAAGCCATATAGTAAACTTATAGGCTAAATTCATAATTTTAAAGAACAATAAAACTTGAAATGAACTGAAACTGTCAATAGCAGCTAACAGACAGGTTTTTATTTGTCTAATATCTGGATTCCAGAAATCCCCCCCCTTCCCAGAGGGTGTGATAGTAGCCCAAGCTTCTCCTAATAGGAGAGTAGCAGGTTTTGTATTAAGATAATTTCTTTTATTCACTCAGTCTCCCACATCCCTTTACTAATGATCTTTGGATGGATCCTTGTTCACTTAAGGACTTTAGGTTATGAACTGATCCAAATTTTGCCTATACTGAATCTATTTAAAATGTCTCCCATGTCTCTCTCATCTGAAAACACCAGGATAAACCTGGTGTTTCTACTGTGTAAGTCACTAAAGGTATTTTAGTTTTGCCCAATATACCCAATGCACTTATGCTGATAAACCATTGATACTTCCCAAGATTTCTGCTTCCTTTGGTTTTGCCAAAACCCCACTCCTGTGATTTCATTGTGGCATCAAGCATTGCTGAGTTTCAAAACAATCATATTAGCTTCTACCCATGAAAATAAAAGAACAAATGTGCCATGGAAAAGGGTCTTTTTACCTATAAGAATTTTCTTAATCTCCTCATTTTTTATAAATGATGAATATGCAAGAAATGTGTAATGTAGATGGGCATTCACAGGTGAATTATTTTCACAAAATAAGTTAAGATTAAGAAAATCAGGAAGCAATCCAGGGTCTCCCATGTCAATGGCACTACTAAGCACTGTTTGTGTATAGGGGATGGGGTTTGGAAAAGATTGGCCATTTATACTTCACATTTTATCTTATAAAACTGCAATGGGTGAACTCCTTGAATGTTTTCATGAGCATGTTTACTCATAATCATGACAGAAGATAATTATATATGTATATACAAATTACTAGGCATATGTGCACAATCTAGTGAAATCATCAGTAAGTATATCATTTACACAAGAAAAATTGTTTGTAAAATTATTTATTTAAAAATAGAATTATGGAGACAGAGGGAGAGATAGAGAAATCTTTCATCCACTGGTTCACTCCCAAATGGCTGTAATGGCCAGGCTGGGGCTTACCTAATCTAGCAGTGTGGAACTCCATCTGGGTCTCCCACTTGCATGAAAGTGGCCAACTACTTGAGTCATGTGCTGCTTTCCTAGGTGCACTAGCAGTGAGTAGGATGGGAAGAGGAGCTGTCAGTGTCCATATGGGATGTTGGTATTGCAGGCAGTGGCTTAACTCACTGCACCATAACACTGACTTCCTACAGAACTTTTATTGACTAACAGCATAAACAGAAGCATCCATTATTATTGTTCAAAAAATCACTAAAATTTATTTTACACAATTGTTCCTGTCCATGTCTTTAATCTTATCATACAAAAATCTAAGCTGTATTTAAACATAATACAATGTTAAATTCAAATTTTGGTGTCTTCTTTTGACAACATCTTACAGTGTGTCACTTTACTCAATGTTGAAATGAAGTTAGCTTTACCATACAGAATAAATATATCTAATTGCAAGATGCAAAAGATTTAGTGTTTGTCTCTGGGACAAATTACTCACCACTCCTTTAATTTAGGATAGACAATCTGTGGAATATATTTCTTTGTGGATTTTCATCAAAATAAAAATCACAAAATAAAAATAGCCCTGATTTATCTTGAATTTATTATTTATTTTGTATTTATTATATAATCATTTTCTCTAGTATTACTTTTGTAAACATGTTTCATCAATGACCTTAATATAGTTCTATGAAGATAATTCTAAAATAAAAATTATTTTTATATAATATCTTTTTTTACAAAGTGGCAGTAACATTGGTAAATGAGCAAATTCATAGATAATGATATTTTGCCTTTTTTGGCTATAATTCTTTCATATATAAAGAAAACTGAAAACTACATTTCTCTCTGAATATAATGTGTTGTCACCACCACACAGTAATAGAATTACTTCAGGCAGACTTTAAATTTTAATTCTTGGATCACAAACATTAACCCAAATGTCTGTTGTTTCACTTTCTAAATCTTACAGAATTTGTGATCACCTTTATTATCTAACTTTGCTGTGCTTCTCACCAATGCATGGTCATTATCTGGAAAAGTACATGTCCTCACAACCCCTACAATGGAATAGATTTTTAAGCCCATTCTTATTGAGGAAGCAGATACAAAATAAATAGGAAATGAATCTTCTTTTTAAAATTTCATTTTAAGGGCTTTGGATATGAAAGATACAAGTTGAATATATAAATATGTTTTTTCCAGACAATGAAAAATACCTGAAATCATATAGACTAGAATTCTGGACCCCTCAAGTAAATCTGGGCAAAGATTTTCACTTATGTTATGTCATTCCCAAAAGAGGTATTTGACAGGTAAACAGCATAAAGAGAGAAGCAAAAGAATACATTTTGATACAAATTTTTCCATTGTGTTCTGATTCTTGTTTAATATTATTTCTTCTGTTTCATTAATTGATCAAAACCAGAAGAGTCATAAACATTTAATGACTTGGTTTTTAGCAACAGTTTATATTTGTAACCATTTTCAAGCATTTCAGAAAATTACTTTTTGTGCACAGAGTATTGAAAATAAGTAGCAGAAGATAGCAAAATTTAGATACATGTATATTTAAGTCTGTCTGTCTATCTATCTATCTATCTATCTATCTTAGGAAATGGTTATCACTCCCCAAATCCCTGCAATGGCCAGCTCTAGGCCAGTCCAAAACCAGGAGCTCAGACTTCACTCAGGGTTCCTGTGGAGGAGGGAGGGACTCAAGCACCTGTGTCATCACCTGGTGCCTCCTAGGTAGCCCATCATCAGGAAACTAGAATCAGGAGTGGACCTGGGACTCAAACCCACACACTCTGCTGTGGATGTTCCAAGAGGTGTCTTAACCATTAGACCAAATTCTCACCCTATGCCTATTTTAAATATACCTAACTGAATAATTGACTTATTTTTATTATTTATGGCTAATTTTTAGGATTTATACTATTAAATATATATGCTTTAATATTTAATATTTTACCTGAAAACAAGCTACCTGTAATTAGCAATCCAGAATAATAGATAAGTATTTTTCTCATTTTCATAGAACATTTCTAGAAAAAGATTCTGTTTTATAACAACGCTTTCAAAATTTCATTCAGCTTTAACTATAGAATTAAAATTGCATGAACATCAAGCAAGAAATGTAGAATTGTATTTTTAAAAATCATACTAGAAACATGATCATAAAGCTTCAACCAATTAGAAAAATAATTCTGTATAAATAAAAATCATGTAAAGATGAACAGCAAAAATACAATTATTTGCCTTTTTAAATAACAAGAATAATTATTTCTGTTAAAAATAAAGCTATGGAGTGGAATGGCCATTTGGCATAGGGGTTAAGATGCTGCTTGGGAACTTTGAGTCCCATATCAGAGTGCCCGTGGTTAGTCCCAGGTCCATTTGTGATTTTAGCTTCTTGCTAATGCAAGCTGCATGTGGTGGTCCAGTAGTTGAGTCACTACCACCCTGAGGGAGATCTGGCTCCTAGCTTTGGCTCATGTTGGTCCTAGCTCTTAGAATCTTTTGGGATCTGAACCAGCAGATAGCAGTCTCTCTCTCTCTCTCTCTCTCTCTCTCTCTCTCTCTCTCTCCCCTCTTACTCTGTCTCTTTATCTCTGCTTCCCTGCCTTTCAAATAAATTTTAAAATATATTAATAAAGACACCAGTAAATAAGCCAATAAAAAATCTCAGTCAAAAATTGCAATATTAGAAAATAAGAGAATAAAACAAGAAAGAGTAAAAGTGAGAAATGTCTTGTTAAAACAAGAATAAATGCATCCCAGGGCAGGCACTGTGGCATAGCAGGTAAAGCTGCTGCCTGCAGTGCTGGCATCCCATATGGGTGCCATTTCAAGTTCAGCTGCTCCACTTCTGATCCCGCTCTCTGCTATGACATGGGAAAGCAGAAGATGGTCCAAGTTCTTGGGCCCCTGAAACCATGTGGGAGACCTGGAAGTTCTTGGCTCCTGGCTTTGGATAGGCACAGCTCCAGCCATTACGACCAATTGGGGAGTGGGCCATCAGATGGAAGACCTCTCTCTCTCTCTCTCTCTCTCTCTCTCCCTCCTTCTCTCTCTCCATGTAACTTTGACTTTCATTTAAATAAACAGATAAATACATCCCCTCATGCTCAGGAGGTGATATAGAAAGAAACAGAGAGGAACAAACCTTAAGTAAATCTAACTAAGGAAAGTACAAATTACTGTTAGAAATGAGAGTATATTGGTAGATACTGAAATTTAAAACATATTAATGGTATATGTATGAAATGACTCCAGTTTTACTAAAGAAATGAATGTATGGGGCCAGAACAATGGCATAGCAGGAAAAGCTGCTGCCTGCCATGCCAGCATCTCATATGGTTGCCAGTTTGAGTCCCCATAGCTATACTTCCAATTCAGCTCCTGCTAATGGCCTCAGAAAGCAGTGGAAGATGACCTCAACTGTTGGGTCCCTAAATCCATGCGGAAGATTCATATGCAGGTTCTGGCTCCAAGCTTCAGACTGGCACACCTCCAGCCATTGCAGCCATTTGGAGGAGGGAACTAGTGAATGGAAGATTCTCTCTAACTCTGCATTTCAAATAAAAGCAGATTTTTTTTAAAGAAAAGCATTTACAGATGTAGGAATATTTTTTTCTGTTTTATATGTTTTCCTAATAGTCATCATTAGAATATTTATAGTGAAAATAATTATTAAAGAAACAAAATATTAAAAGGGCAACATGAGCTCAAACAACTCAATAAAAATAAAACAAAATTGTTAAAATGGGCAAAAGACCTGGAGAGACATTTTTCACAAGACAGAAATGTCCAGGAGTATGAAAACATGTTCAACATCAAGAATCATTAGGAAAATACAAATTAAACTATAGGGAGAAATCTCAAACCTGCTAAAATAGCTATTACAGAAGACAAAAGATAATGTTGGTGAAGATGTGAAAAAGGGGGATCTTTGTATCTCCTTGGCAAAAATGTAAAAGTACATGTCTGTTATGGAAAATCCTCAAAAATATTAAAAAGAGATTAGGCTGGTGCCGTGGCTTAACAGGCTAATCCTCCGCCTTGCAGCACCAGCACACCGGGTTCTAGTCCCGGTTGGGGTGCCGGATTCTATCCTGGTTGCCCCTCTTCCAGGCCAGCTCTCTGCTATGGCCCGGGAAGGCAGTGGAGGATGGCTCAAGTCCTTGTGCCCTGCACCCACATGGGAGACCAGGAGAAGCACCTGGCTCCTGGCTTTGGATCAGCGAGATGCGCCGGCTGCAGTGGCCATTGGAGGGTGAACCAACGGCAAAAAAGAAGACATTTCTCTCTGTCTCTCTCTCTCACTATCCACTCTGCCTGTCAAAAAAAAAAAAATTAAAAAAAGATCAACCATATAATGCGACCAGAACATCCAAAGCACAAAATTGTTGAACAGTTTATTTACTGTAGACTTGGTCTTCTGTGTATAAAGTTAAGTGAAAATTAGTCTTAGTGGAGAATGGAACAGGGAATGGGAGAAGGAGGAGGAGGAGAGGTGGGAGAGTGGGTGGAAGGGCTGGTATGATGGCAAGAATCAATATATTCCTAGAGTTGTATATGAAATGCATCAAGTTTATATTCCTTAAATAAAAGGTTGTCAAAGAGATAGGTTCACCTGTTTCCATTATTTACAAAGACAGGATATGATATCTACTTAAATGCCCATCAGTGGATGAATGGATAAGGAAACTGTGGTGCAAGAGGGTGCCTCAAAATGTGGAGAATGTAGCTGTAAGAAAATTTTGTTTCACTGCAAAATTTTTTTGAACCATGCATAATTTCTCTATAATTCCCATTTCCCAAGGAAGGACTCTTTGAAGACACACATATATCATTAACTTCTTTGCACCAAAATAAACTCATATTTTAATTCCATTTTCAAAACTTTTTGAAGTATCCTTGTATACAAAAAGAAATGGAATACTACTCAAATTTTAAGGATAAGGGGGTTCACTGTCATGCAAAACCACAAATGAATCTAGAGAACATTATCCTAGGTTAAATAGCCAAGCACAGAAAGACAAACACTACATGATCTAATTTACATGTGGAATTTAAAAAGTTAACGCAGAGAGTGGAACAGTGGTTAGTAGGGACTGAGAAACAGGGGAACTGAAATGGCTGTGAAAGCACACAAATGTTTAGTTGGAAAGGAGATCTATTGTACAACACGGTGACTCCAGTTAATAACAATTTAGTCCTGAAAATTGCTAAGGGAGGGAATTTAAGTATTCTCATCACAAATAAACAAGTATGTGGGAAAAATGCATATTACAATCCAACAACTTGCTTTATGTGAAGAATGCAAATATTAAACACAGACTTAAATAGCAAGCCTTGTATTCTTTTAGTTTAGAGAAACCCTGTTTTGTTGTGGCAGCCAAGAGCTCTTGGAGAAAGGCACCTCTTTAAGCCCCAGCAAAGGAGCCAAAGATAATTCCTCCTCCCTACATAATTTGGATATATTTATTTGTTTGTTTGTTTTTAAAGATTCATTTATTTGAAAGACAGTTACAGAGAGGTAGAGACAGAGAGAGAGGTCTTCCATCCACTTGCTTGCTCCCCAATTGGCCACAACAGCCAGAGCTGCACTGATCCAAGGCCAAGAGCCAGAAACTTCTTCCAGGTCTCCCATGTGGGTGCAGGGGTCCAAGGACTTGGGCCATCTTGTACTGCTTTCCCAGGCCATAGCAGAGAGCTGAACCAGAAGAGGAGTGTCTGGTACTAGAACCAGTGTCCATATGGGATGCCGGTGCTTCAGGTTAGGGCTTTAACCTGCTACACCACAGCGCTGGCCGCATCCTAAAATATAGATTTAATGTGTCCAAAGTTCATGTGTTGGTGCCTTAAATCCCAATGTGATTATATTTGGAGACAGATTTTGGGTGGGAGATAATTAGAGTGAGATTCTGTCTTTTTTTTTTTTAAGATTTATTTATTTGAAAGAGTTACACAGAAAGAGGATAGGCAGAGAAAGAGAGGTCTTCCATCCATTGGTTCACTCCCAAAATGGCCAAAATGGCCATAGCAGGGCTGATCCAAAGCCAGGAGCCAGGTGTTTCTTCACAGTTTCTCATGTGGGTGCAGGGGCCCAAGAACCTGGACCATCTTCCACTGCTTTCCCAGGCCATAGCAGAGAGCTGGATCAGAACAGGAGCAACTGGGACATAAATCAGTGCCCATAAGGGATGCCGGCACAGCAGGCAGAGGCTTCACCCACTAAGCCACAAGCCTCTGCCCCACATTCCGTGCTCTTTTGGCAATACTCACCTCTGAATTATTTGAAGTGAATTTTTAATCCTTTTGCAAATTTAAGAAAAAGACAGTGGGATTTTCACAGTAACTGGTAAAAATTATTTTAACTGAATTAATCTATCCAGATAAATTTTATGTCTCCCTCTTTGCTCAATTTTTGCAGCTGTTTGGGGAGTGATGCCATAGTGAGAAGATTCTCTCTCTCTCTCTCTTTCTTTTCCTCTCTTCATTTCAAATGTATCATTCAAAAATATTTTTTCAGAAAAATGAGAAATAAAGTTTCAGACTGAAATAATTAATCTCCTGGAAAGCTGCACTCTAAGAAATGTTCAAAAAAGTTCTTTCAGAAAGAGAGAAAATTATATCAGATAGAAATATCTGACTAATTTAAAGATTGATGAGAATTAAAAGTAAATGTATTTTATTATTTCATATTATTTGAATATTTCTAAAGCATAGTTAACTTTTAGCAAACCAGAAACTATCCAAAGTTTTGAATATATGTATAAGCAAATTTTATGATAATTACTCAAAAAACATGAATGTCAGAAGGAACATATGAGTACCCTACATAAAGTGTTATAATGCCACTTGAAAGTAGACTCTAATAAATTATATGTAAGTGTACATTGAAAATTTTATTGAAAATGGAATTCAAAGGTAAAGTTAGGGTCAGGAGTTGTGGCACAGAGTTAAGCCACCACTTTATATGCCTACATCCAAGTCAGAGTGCCTAGGTTTGGGTCTTGTCCCTGCTTCTCATCTGGCTTCTTCCAGTGCACATTCTGGGAGGTAGCAAGTTATGGTTCAAATACTCGAG
The DNA here is from genome assembly GCF_033115175.1 of Lepus europaeus. NCBI lineage: Eukaryota > Metazoa > Chordata > Mammalia > Lagomorpha > Leporidae > Lepus > Lepus europaeus. Next base: position 465,768 of record NW_026909036.1, read on the forward strand.
TCCCAGCCACCCACATTGGAGAAACAGATGGATTTCCTGACTCCTGCCTTCCGTCTGTCACAGTTGCATTTGTTGCAGGCATTTGGGAAGTGAACCAGTAGATGGAAGATATCTCTCTCTCTCTCCCCTCTTCTCCCTCCCAAACAAGTCAAAATACAGCACAATATTCCCTATGTTTTAGTAACTGTTAAAATACTTGCATGTGAAGTCTTTAAGAAATGCATGTGCATTCATATATGTGACAAGCAATTCTATGGCTAGAAACTTATTCTAAAGGAATCAACATAAATGTGACTAAATTGTATGTGCAAAGATGCTTGCTATTTAAAAGATTTATTAATTTATTTGTAAGGCAGAGTTACAGAGAGGTAGAGGCAGAGAGAGAGAGAAAGAGAGATATCTTCTACCTACTGGTTCACTCCCCAAATGGCTGCAACAGCTGGAGCTACGCCAATCTGAAGCCAGGAGCCAGGGGCTTCTCCCAGGTCCCCCATGCAGGTACAGTGGCCTAAGGACTTGGGCCATTTTCTACCACTTTCCCAGGCCACAGCAGAGAGCTGGATTGGCAGTGGAGCAGCTGGGACTCAAACCGGTGCCCATATGGGATACCAGCACTGCAGGCGGTGGCTTTACCTACTACACCAGAGCTCCAGACCTGCAAAGATACTTTTTATAGCAAAGCATATGAAAAAAAAAAGATTTTGGCCAGCGCTGCGGCTCACTAGGCTAATCCTCCGCCTCCAGCACTGGGACCCCAGGTTCTAGTCCCGGTTGGGACACCAGATTCTGTCCTGGTTGCTCCTCTTCCAGTCCAGCTCTCTGGTGTGGCCCGGGAAGGCAGTGGAGGATGGCCCAAGTGCTTGGGCCCTGGGAGACCAGGAGGGAGCACCTGGCTCCTGGCTTTGAATCGGCTCAGTGCACTGCCTGTAGCGGCCATTTGGGAGTGAACCAATGGAAGGAAGACCTTTCTGTCTCTCTCACTGTCTAACTCTGCCTGTCAAAAAAAAAAAAGAGAGAAAGAAAGAAAAAGATTTTGAATTAAATTGTGGCACATTTATTCAAAGAAATATTTTTTATTCTTTAAAGTAGTCTGGGTGTGGGCATAGTGATTAAGATTCTAATTAGAATACCCTCATCCCATATTAGAGAGCCTGGGTTCAAGTCCCAGCTTTGTCTCTGGATTCCAGTGTTCTGCTAATGCACATCCTGGGAGGCAGTATGCAATGGTTCATGTAGTTGGGTTTCTGCCACCCACAGGGAATGCATCTTTGGCTGCTGACTCCACTACAGGCATTTGAGGTGGCCACAACCCCAAGGACATTTATGCAAGTCATGGCTGCTGAAGTCTGAACATTGTCCTAGCTGGACCTCAACTTCACATAATAGAGTTAAGGATTGTTTTAAGCAAGTAAAGACTTCAGACTATGGGTACGGGATTCCTTCATCCATTTCATGTGGATACACTTTTTACTTTAAACTAGGTTCTAGCCAGTGTTGTGATACAGTGGGTAAAGGTGCCACCCATAGTGCCATCATCAAGTCCTGGCTGCTCCACTTGCAATCCAGGATCCAGGTACCTGCTAATATCCCTGGGAAAGCAGCAGAAGATGGCCCAAGTCATTGGGTCCCTACATCCATGTGGGAGACCTGGATGAAGCTCCTAGCTCCTGGCTTAGGCTTGGCCCTGTCCTAGCCATTGCAGCCATTTGGGGAGTGAACTATCAGTTGGAAGGCCTTTTTCTCTTTCTCTATCTCTCTGCCTGTCTTTCTCTGTAATTCTTTCTAATAAATAAATAAACCTAAAAAACCCTAGTTCCTGTCTGTGATACTGATTTCTTTTACATATTGGTATTCAGGTCTTCAACCAGAAATAAACTAATTTATCCAGACATAAAGTATAAATATGCTCATCTTAGTATTATCTATGGTATCATATTATGAATACTAAAATTTACACACAAAAACACATCCATGTAAATAGAGATATACTGTGAAATCCTGTATGACTACATGACACTGAATTAAGTAACTGCTTTTTTTTTTTAGACAGGCAGAGTTAGACAGTGAGTAAGAGAGAGACACCCTCCAAATGGCTGCTATGGCTGGCGCGCTGCACCAATCCAAAGCCAGGAGCCAGGTGCTTCCTCCTGGTCTCCCATGTGGGTAAGGGGCCCAAGCACTTGGGCCATCCTCCACTGCCTTCCCAGGCCACAGCAGAGAGCTGGACTGGAAGAGGAGCAACAAGGACAGAACCAGCACCCATATGGGATGCTGATGCTGCAGGCAGAGGATTAATGAACCAAGTGAGCCTCAGCGCCAGCCCCAAAACTGCTTCTTAAAATGCTATATGCTGATTTTTTCTTGTGATTGAAAAAGAAATATTTTTCATGTATAGGTCAATGTAATTGATCTAAATATTATGATTCGCAAAGGAAAAATACTGTATTTACATGGTTTAGTATAAAATAGACATAAATGACCTACTCATAATTTTACCATAAATTTTGGTACAATTGCAAAGAATATAAGAACGCAAATCTGTTGTTACAAATTGCTAACCTATCCCATGTACTCAACACTAGAATCTGCAGTTTAGTCTTTTATTAAAAATTCAATTAAAATTACTTTTTAGTATTGTTAAGCCATATTGGCTCTACTGGCACTATAACACCAATTTTACCAATTTTTTTCAAGATTACATCTAATTAAGATGTCACAATCATGTGTTGCCAATAGAACAATATATTTTCTTTCAGATCATTTCAGCAGTTCCATCAGCAAAAGTAATACCTTCTGTAAAAATTCTAGAATCTCAAGGAGAAATCTAAATGGGATTATAGATGAGACATTATTTGTTAACATATTATCAAAAAGAGCTTTTTTAAATGAAAATACTGTGCAATTAGCATTTGTGGTGCTTCAGGTTAATCACCTCTAAACATACTTTGGAAAATAGAAGTTGACTATAAGTGAGAACTGAGTTCCCACAGTGGTTAAGTGTGCCTGGAAGAACCACAGTGGCTACTGATCAGCAGGAGAGAGGTGACAAGGCCAGCACCATGGTGCAGCAGGTTAAGCCACCACCCATGATGCTAATATCTATATAAGTGCTGGTTTGACTCCTAGATGCTCTACTTCTTATGTGGCTTCCTGCAAATATGCTTAAAAAACAGCAGAAGATGGCCCAATGCCTGGGCCCCTGACATTCACATAGGAGACCCAGGTGGATTTCAAGGCACTTGGCTACCACTTGGCCCAGCCCAAGTCATTGCAGCCATGTGGGCAATAAATCAATAAATGAAAGATATCCCCCCCTTGTTCTGTTTCTCCTTTCCACTCTCTCAGTAATCTCTGTAGCCCTGTCTTTCAAATAAATAAATAATTCTTAAAAATAAAAAAATGCTTCTGATATTTACAATTTTGACTGAATTTAGTAGAGAAAATCAAATGGGGATTAAGACATACCATTTTATCTTGACATTAAATTTCAAAGTAAAATAAAGGATGGCATCTTACATCTTCATCAGGATTTCCAGAAGGGCTCTCTGAACCACATGTGACAATACCACTTGAAAAACAAAAGTAGTAAAAAAAATAACTTTACTCCTACCAACACAATAATACAGTTATAGACCTAAATGAAAAATATCAAAGAAAATTAAATCAGTAATGTTTGGAATATTATGTACTATCTCTCAGATCATATGTTCAGCAGGAAATTTTAGCTGCACAAATACAGATATCTTAGAAGTATACACTGGGTACATTCTGAGCATTTGAATACAACTACTCTGCCAAAAAGATGATATTCCTAAGCCACAGTCCACAGGACAGAGCTCCCAAACTGGATTGTCATTTCTTGCTACATTAAGATGGGCCTAGAAAAATAAGTTGCAATGGCTGAACCTTATATAAATGGGTCTCCATGTTTCCTTGATGTTGCTCATTGGTACACTGGTTACACCAGGTTCACAAGGAGGCCCTGTAGGTCTTACATTACCCTAAAATTGGGGAGAAATTGTATTCAAAAATCAGTGAAAATAAAAATACTAAAGCTCAATTCTCTGCAATTATATTGTCTAGTTTTCATATGACTAGCTCATACTTCCCAAGTCTGTGAGTTTGGGAGTTATTTAACCTTTTTATTGTACAGTTTCTTTTTTTAAAAGGTTTATTTATTTATTTGAAAGTCAGAGTTACACAGAGGAGAAGCAGAGAGAGAGAGGTCTTCCATCCAATGGTTCACTCTCCAGATGGCTGCAATGGCCAGAGCTGCGTTGAGCTGAAGCCAGGAGCCAGTAGCTTCCTCCAAGTCTCCCACAGAGGTGCAGGGGCCCAAGGACTTGGGTTATCTTGTACTTGGAAGTGGAGCAGCCAGGTCTCGAACCGACGTTCATATGGGATGCTGGCACTGCAGGCTAGTGCCTTAACCCGCTCCACCACAGTGCTGGCCCCTGCATAGTTTCTTAATCTGAAAAAAAAGTTGAAATAGTCATGGTGTTTACCTCACTAGCCACTATGGCTGTGTAGGTAATTAATGAATATGAAAAACCCCAAAGTGTTCTGGCAGAGAAACAATGCTCAACCAGTAGAGATGAGAATCATCACCATCAACTTGCTCTTCATCACTGACATCAAAAACTGCCTTTTTATTCACTAATCTCTTGCAAACTTAACAAATATTATGATGACAATGAGGTAACTTTTGTTAACCTAATTGCTTTTTTATTTTTTGAAAATTATTTTCTAAGGCTTATTAAATGACTACAAAATTAAAATAGTCCTATGTCACTATTTTATTGGTATTCAATAATTTGCTAATTTATTAACAAAAACTTTGTTATTCTCATTCAATATTTGATAATTCATTCTATGAAGTTCTTTTAAAATATTTCATGGATGTATAACCTTTTATTTCTGATAATATGAGAAGATGATCTTCTATGAAACTATTTCTTTTTTTTAAATTTTTTTAAATTTTTGACAGGCAGAGTGGACAGTGAAAGAGAGACAGAGAGAAAGGTCTTCCTTTTTGCCATTGGTTCACCCTCCAATGGCCGCCGCGGTAGGCGTGCTGCGGCCGGCGCACCGTGCTGATCCAAAGCCAGGAGCCAGGTGCTTCTCCTGGTCTCCCATGGGGTGCAGGGCCCAAGCACTTGGGCCATCCTCCACTGCACTCCTGGGCCACAGCAGAGAGCTGGCCTGGAAGAGGGGCAACCAGGACAGAATCCGGCACCCCGACTGGGACTAGAACCTGGTGTGCCGGTGCCGCAAGGCGGAGGATTAGCCTATTGAGCCATGGCGCTGGCCTGAAACTATCTCTTAACTTCAAAGTTGGTATATAATCCATTATGAGAGTTTTCATCATGACATGAAATAAAAATCTGCTATTTCAGAAGCAATGGCACATAATTCATGGTATTGGAAGGCATTCTTATAAAGGAACCAAATGATAACACTTTAGGCACTAAAGAAACTTTGAAAAAATATTGCATGCATTTCTGTAAAAATTATTTAACAACTTTTTCACATTGAAATTGTTATTGCTAATTATAAAATCTTATTTGATCCCCATGTAAACCTTGAAGTCTCCTTACAAAAAAAAGGAATCTTTAAAATAAACAAGAATGAGTTACACACTGTTCATGACATCTCATTCTCATATTTCTTTTTTTCTCCCAAAGAAAACTTTTATTTAAGGACTACAAACTTCATGCATTTCATAAATACAACTTTAGGAATATAATGATACTTCCCATCATACCCACCTTCTCACACTCCCACCCTTCCTCCTCCTCCTTCTTCCATTCCCTGTCCCATTCTCCACTAAGATCCATTTTCAATTGATTTTATACACAGAAGACCAATGCTGTACTAAGTAAACAGCTCAACAATGTGCATGAAAAAACTGTTCCTCAACAGTGGAGACAAGGACTGTTCAAAATCATTGCATCTTGTAGTTAATTTCACTTCTTTTTTATAAAAACTTAATTAACTTTAAAGAAGCATCCAAGAATGATACAACTTTTGCGAGCACTTAAGCATAATTATAATACAACTATTTGAGGATAGAAGTCTTGCATGGGAAATTAGTGCAGAGTGACCCCTGTTGTTAATTTAACAATTAACACTCTTATGTATGATGTCAGTGATCACCAGAGGCTCTTGACCTGAGCTGTCTAGGCTATGTAAGCCTTTTGAATACACAAACTCCATCAATATTTAGCCAAGGCCATAAGTAAAGTGGAAGTTCTTTCCTCCCTTCAAAGCAAAGTACCTCCTTTGATGAACACTTTTTTCCACTGGGGTCTCACTCACTGAGGTCCTTCATGTAAGAAATTTTTTGCCAGAGTGTCTAAAGCTTTCCTCATCTGAAATGCTCTCGTGGGGTTTTCAGCCATAGCAGAATCCCTTACTGGCTGAATCTGAGGTCAGAGTGATATTTAAATTGATTGTCATTTTATGAGTCTGCTATGTGGACTGCTTCCCATGTTGGAGCATTCACTTCTTTTGATTATTTCTGTTATTATTACCACATACTTAATTCTATCCATACGATCACTGTAACAGTTAAGGTGGTATTTTTACCACCCAGCATAAGGGACTTTGGGGGTCCAAGGCAAGTTTTTAAACTGCACCCTTAGAAGTAAGTCCATAGGAATGAGTGCAGAGCTATACAACTTTACAGTTACAAACTTCATATACTTTATAAATACAACTTAGGAATATTGTAATTTTTCCAACCATGCCCCCTTTCCCACCTGTACTCACACCCTCATCCTTTTCCCTCTCTTATTCGCACTCATTTATTTTTTTCTTTTTTTTAACTTCTATTTAATAAATATAAATTTCCAAAGTACAGCTTTTGGATTACAGTGACTTTTTCCCCCATAACCTCCCTCCCACATGCAACCCTCCCATCTCCTACCCCCTCTCCCATTCCATTCACATCAAGATTCATTTTCAATTATCTTTATGTACAGAAGATCAATTTAGTATATACTAAGTAAAGATTTCAACAGTTTGCACACACACAGGAACACAAAGTGTAAAGTACTGTTTGAGTACTAGTTATACCATTAATTCACATAGTACAACACATTAAGGACAGAGATCCTACATGGGGAGTAAGTGCACAGTGACTCCTGTTATTGATTTAATGATTGACACTTCTTTATGGTGTCAGTAATCTCCCTAGGCTCTTGTCATGAGTTGCCAAGGCTATGGAAACCTTTTGAGTTTGCCGCCTCTGATCTTATTTAGACAAGGTAATAGTCAAAGTGGAAGTACCTCCTTCTTTGATGGACTGTTCTTTCTGCTAAGATCTCCCTCACAGAGATATTTCATTTAGGTCATTTTTTTGCCAGAGTGTCTTGGCTTTTCATGCCTGAAATACTCTCATGGGCTTTTTAACTGGATCCGAATGCCTCAAGGGCTGATTCTGAGGCCAGACGTGCTCATATTTCTTACTGAGATCTATTTTCAATTGACTTAACACAGATATGTTTAACTCTATATTAAGTAAAAAGTTCAAAAATAGTATGAAGAAAAACTGTGTCTCAACAGTCAAGACAAGGACTTCTCAAAACATTGCTGATCAAAGTGTCAATTTTACTTCTACAGATTTCTTTTTATATGCTGTGTTAGTTATCACAGGTCAGGGAGAAAATATGGTATTTGTTCCTTTGGGATTGGCTTATTTTTCTAAGTATGATGTTTTCCATATGCATCCATTTTGTTGCAGATGACTGGATTTCATTTTTTACTGCTGAGTAGTATTCCATGGTGTACATATCTCATAATTTCTTTATCCAGCCTTCTGTTGACAGCATTTATGTTTATTCCATATCTTAGCTATTGTGAATTGAGCTACAATAAACATGGGGATACAGATAAGCCTTTCATATGCTGATTGCATTTCTTTTTGGTAAATACCCAGGAGTGGGATGGCTGGGTCATATGATAGATCCATATTCAGATTTCTGAGAAATCTCCATACTCTCCTCCATAGTGGCTTTTCCAGTTTACATTCCTACCAATAGTGGATTAGTGTTCCTTTTCCCCCATATCCTTTCCAGAATTTGCTGTTCATTGATTTCTTTATGAAATGGGGGTGAGGTGAAACTTCATTGTGGTTTTGACTTACATTTCCCTGTTGGCTAGTGATCCTGAGCATTTGTTCATGTGTCTGTTGGCCATTTGGATTTCCTCTTTCGAAAAATGTCTGTTTAAGTCCTTTGCTCATTTCTTCACAGCGTTGTTTGCTTTGTTGTCTTTGAATTACTTGATCTCTATATATTCTGGTTATTAATCCTTTATCAGTTGCATAGCTTGTAAATAGTTTCTGCCATTCTCTCACTTTCACTTTCCTGAGTATTTCTTTTGCAGTACAGAACCTTTTGGTTTGATGTAATTCCATTTGTGAATTTTGACTTCGATTGCCTTTGACTCTGGGATTTTTTCCAAGAACGCTTTACTTGTGCTAATGTATTGCAGGAATTCCCCAATGTTCTCTTATAATTTGATGGTATCAGGTTGCAAATTTAGATCTTTAATTCATGTTGAGTGGATTTTTGTATAAGTTGTGATGTAGTGATCTTGTTTCATACTTCTGCATCTGGAAATCCATTTTCCCCAGCACCATATGTTTAAGAGACTGTCCTTGTTCCAGGAATTGGCTTTAGCTTCTTTGTCAAATATAAGTTCATTGCAGATGCTTGGATTGATTTCTGGCATTTCTTTGTGTTCCATTGGTCTATCTTTCTGTTTTTGTACCAGTACCATGTTGTTTTGGTTGTAACTGCCCTGGAGTATGTCTTAAAATCTGGTATTGTGATGCCTCCGGCTTTGATTTTGTTGTGTAAGATTGTTTTAGCTATTAGGGTCTCCTGTGTTTCCAAATGAATTTCAGCACCATTTTTCCTATAGCTGAGAAGAATGTCCTTGGTATTCTGATTAGCATCACATTGAATCTGGGTTGACTTTTTTTCTCTTAAGACTTGGAATATATCTCACCATTCTCTTCTAGCCTGCAGGGTTTCTGGTGAGAAGTCTGATGTGAATCTAATAGGAGATCTCCTGAAAGTAATCTGGTGTTTCTCTTGTACACATTTTAGAATCTTTATGTTTTACTCCAGAGTTTGAGTACAATGTGTCATGGTGATGTCTTTTCTGGTCACATCTATTAGGAGTTCTATGTGCTTCCTGTGTTTGAATGTCCATTTCTTTCTCCAAGTTAGGGAAGTTTTCTGTTATTATTTTACTAAAAGGGCCTTCTAATCCTTTCTCTCTTTCCATGCCTTCAGGAACTCCTAGAATCCAAGGTTACATCATTTGATTGTATCTTTAGATTCCCAACACTGTTTTTTAGTTTTCTAATTTCTTCTTGTGTTAACTGTGACCAAAGATTTCCTATGATTTGTCTTCTAATTCAGATATTCTTTCTTTTGCTACACTGATTCTTCTGTTAAGGATTTCCACTGCATTTTTTCATTTGTTCTATTGAACCTTTCATTTCTTTTTTTTAAATTTTTTTTTTATTTTTGACAGGCAGAGTGGACAGTGAGAGAGAGAGACAGAGAGAAAGGTCTTCCTTTGCCGTTGGTTCACCCTCTAATGGCCGCCGCGGTAGCGCGCTGTGGCCGGCGCACCGCGCTGTTCCGATGGCAGGAGCCAGGTGCTTATCCTGGTCTCCCATGGGGTGCAGAGCCCAAACACTTGGGCCATCCTCCACTGCACTCCCTGGCCACAGCAGAGAGCTGGCCTGGAAGAGGGGCAACCGGGACAGGATCAGTGCCCCGACCGGGACTAGAACCTGGTGTGCAGGCGCCGCAAGGCGGAGGATTAGCCTGTTGAGCCACGGCGCCGGCCTGAACCTTTCATTTCTAAGATTTCATTTTGCTTTCTCTTTAAGACCTCAATTTCGTGGGAGAAATTTTCTTTCATGTAATATAAGGATTTCATTATTTTGTGCATTTTCTTCTGATTACTTCTAAGTAGCCATCTGATCAATTTTTTGAATTACATTTCTGGCCTTTCTTCTTTTATTTTTTTCAAAGAAACTTTATATTTATATACAAACTCATAAGCATAACTTTAGGAATATAATGCTTTTCCCCACCATACCCACCCTCTCATGCCCACTCCCACTCCACCTCTTCCATTCCCATTCAGTCCCATTATCCTTTATGATTCATTTTCAATTAACTTACACAGAAGACCAACTCTATACTAAGTAAAGATTTAAATAATTTATATACACACACACTAAAAAACTGAGAACAAGTTTTACAGTTAATTCTTATAACACAACTCATTGAGGAAAGAAGTCCTGCATGAGAAGTTAGTGCACAGTGACTCCTGTTGTTAATTTAACAATTAACATTCTAATGTATGACTTCAGTGATCACCTGAGACTATTGACATGAGCTGCCAAGGCTATGGAAGACTCTTCATTGCACAATCTTCATCAGTATTTAGACAAGGCCCTAAACAAATTGGAAGTTCTCTCTTCAGGGAAAAGTACCTGCTTCTTTGATGACCCCTTCTTTCCACTGGGGTCTCACAGAAACCCTCCTTCATGTAGGACTTTTTTCTGGCATTTCTTCAATTTCTTCATCTTCATAATCTAGTATTGAACTATTGTATTCTTTTGGGGACATCATGTTGTATCCCTTATTGTTTTTAAAATTGGTGCATTTATTATCTGGCATTTGTGGAGATACTCTCTTTTTTTTAATTTGTTTATTTTTTTTTTGCTGTGACAACTTTGTACTATGCCTCTGGATTAGTGAGTGTCTATTTTTCAGTGCATACCTAGAGATGTAGGATTGGTGTGGCCAGGGAGCTCTGTTCAGTGCTCCAGGGTGGATGCAGTATCTAAGGTGACACCCACATTGTGTGGTAATTTTTTTTTAATCAGAGGGGAAGTTTATTCTGTTGTCATAGACCCAGCTTACCTCCACAAGGACTACATAAAGGATCTTTGCAGTCCTCAGTGTAAGCTCATTTCCCCAGCAATGTTCTTCACCAGAGAACAGGGAGCCCTGAGAGTGTGGAGCCTCCTATAGTGACTGCCCAAAGTTCCAGCCACACACTGAGCCTTCCCATGTAGTCTCTGTGTTTTCACAATCCCAGAGCACAAGCTTACCCATAGTCACAAGCATCCAGCCCCTTGTATGTTCTACTTGCTAGACTCAGGAGTCTCCACTCAGCTGGCTGCTGGGCACAGACATGAGCTTGCTCAGCTCTTATGTATGTCCAAAATGGCACCTGCTCTCTATCAGCTTGTTACAGGATGCTGTTGCAGAGTGATCAGGGAGAGAGAGAAGTGCTCCCTCCTTTTTTTTCTCCTCTAGTTTGGCAGGTACATTATCCCCTACAGATCTCCAGGCCAGAATCCCTCCAGGCTCTACCTGCAGTTTTATTGCCAGTGGCTTGGGCTGCTGCAGTCTGGTCTTGCCTCCCTCTCCAAAGCTGCTGTGCAGACTCTCGACTGCTGGGGTTCTGAGTTGTGTGTGTCCATGCCCTCCATGTAGGTCCACTGTGTCCCTCTAATTTGTGTGGATTTTTCTCTGCTGTTTTCTCCTTAGATCTTCCCTGAGACTGCACTCTCTCCACCTAATTTTAAACTATCTTCTCCTGGACTAGAGAAGTAAACCCCCTCCCTATTCCATTATCTCAATTTCTCCCTCATTCTTACATTTCCAAAAACCTAACCTAGCTTCAGAATATGGACAGTGAAGCTTTGATAGAGGGGTTGATGATATTCTCCTGCACTCACTTGGAGGACAGCTAATCCCAAGGCTAGGAAGGTTCAGACAAAATTTGGAATTTTGTAATGCCATCTGTGTCATAAAGGAAAAGAACTAACATGCCTGGACACACCCAGTCTTTAGTACACTTGCATGTTTAAAAGATTATTAATGGCCTCAGCTTTGATGTTTCAGCCCAGCTTCTCCTGAAGCCCTTGTCTCTGTTATGTTGCTGACAGACCAGAATTTCCTGAGGAACATCATCAAGAGCTCTGGTCAATAAACACAGGAACAGGAAATTATCAGACAATGAGCTTCAGCCAGTGGTGTCCAGTGGCACATGGACAACTTTTAACTTGGTGACTGTCAGGTAAATCATATCCATGTTTGACAGGAAATGACACTGGCATGGACTTCAGGGAGTTCAGTGGTGTGTGGAAGTACATCACACCTGGCAGAATGTCTTCTGCATCTTAAACAGGGATACTTCATGATAATCAACAACCACAAGCAAACACTCCTAGCTTTGGGCTAATGGCTCTCTAACACTTTTCATGATATCCTCACTTGAATTGTTAACAAAACATTACAAGGCAGATAGCACTGGTATTTCATCCAGGGGTGCATTTTCCTGCACTGGTTGATGGATATATTCCAGTGGATCAGGAGGGAAGGAACCAGGTATCTTATGGACAGTACATTTTCATGGTCTTCAGAATCATGTAACACCAGCTATTTGTGAATAGCAACAATTACACAAGAAGGACTGAAATGCCAAGGATCTTGCCAGAGTGCAGATACAAGATATTATACACTAATAACTCAGGACCTGTTTGTTAATAGATGGATAGCTGATTTTAAAATTACCATTATAATGCAAAAATCACAGTTATAAAGGAATCCTGATAAAAGCATTGAGTTTGGTAATTATTTAATTGTATCATTGCACATATTGCATTGCAAGCAGCATATAAGTAGCTGCATTCAGAACAAAACAAGAGAGCATAACAATTATAAATATATATTCACCCAACACATTGACACCAAGATATATATAGCACATATTATTAGACCTAAAGGAACAGATTGACCCCAGTACTATAATAGTGGGGGCCTCCAATTCCAAATTCTCATCAATGGACAGATCATCCAGACAGAAAATCACCAAAGATGCATCATAGTTGAGGCATACTACTGAGTAAATGCACCTAAAAATTACAGAACATTTCATCTAATAGTTATAAGATATACTTTCTTATCAGTACACAGAGGATTTTCTGCTATCAATGCATATATTAGGCTTCAAATTGAGACTCTATAAATTTTAAAAGATCACGGTAATCCCATGTAGCTTCTCAGACCATAAAGGAATAAAGCTAGAAATCAACAAGAACAGTAGAACTTTTATAAATACATGGAACTTAAACAACATGCTACTGAATGATTGGACTCTGAAATAATTAAGAAGAAAATCTAGAAAGACCTTGAAATAACTAAAATGAAAACACAACATATGAAAATCTGTGGGATACAGCAAACATAATATTGAAATGAAAGTGCATAACAATAGTGCTTACATTAAAAACCAGAAAAATATCACATGAATGACTTAAGCAGCCATCTCAAAGACTTAGTAAAACAAAAACAAACCAATTCAAAATTAGCAAGAGGTGAGAAATAACAAAATCCAAGTAGAGATAAATGATGTTGAAACTAGAAAAATACTATGAAAGACTGACAAAATCTAAAGCTGTTTTTTACAAAGATAAACATAATAGACAAACTTTTATACAAACAAAGAAAAACAGGTAAAATGATATTAAATAAATAGAGATGGAAAGGAGATAACTGATTCCACATAAATACAAAGGAAAATAAGAAAGAACTATGAAAAAGTGCATGTCAACAATTTTTTTTAAACTTTTATTTAGTAAATATAAATTTCCAAAGTACAGTTTATGGATTACAATGGCTTCCCCCCAAAACTTCCCTCCCACCCACACCCCTCCCATCTCCTGCTCCCTCTCCCATTCCATTCACATCAAGATTCATTTTCAATTATCTTTATACACAAAAGGAGATCAATTTAGTATACATTAAGTAAAGATTTCATCAGTTTGCACCCACACAGAACATAAAGTGCAAAATGCAGTTTCAGTACTAGTTATAGCATTAATTCACATTGAACAACATATTAAGGACAGAGATCCTACATGAGGAGTAAGTGTACAGTGACTCCTGTTGTTGACTTAGCAATTTGACACTCTTGTTTATGGCATCAGTAATCTCCCTAGGCTCTAGTCATGAGTTGCCAAGGCTATGGAAGCCTTTTGAGTTCACCGACTTCGATCTTATTCAGACAGGGTCATAGTCAAAGTGGAGGAACTCTCCTTCTTTGATGGCCCCGTTCTTTCCACTGGAATTTCACTCACAGAGCTCTTTCATTTAGGTCTTTTTTTTGCCAGAGTGTCTTGGCTTTCCATGCCTACAATACTCTCATGGGCTCTTCAGCCAGATCCGAATGCCTTAAGGGATGATTCTGAAGCCAGAGTGCTGTTTAGGACATCTGCCATTCTATGTGTCGGCTGTGTATCCCACTTCCCATGTTGGATTGTTCTCTCCCTTTTTGATTCTATCAGTTAGTATTAGCAGACACTAGTGTTGTTTGTGTGATCCCTTTGACTCTTAGACCTATCAGAGTGATCAATTGTGAACTGAAATTGATCACTTGGACTAGTGAGATGGCATTGGTACATGCCAGCTTGATGGGATTGTATTGGAATCCCCTGACACATTTCTAACTCCACCAAAATGAGCAAGTCAGATTGAGAATGTCCCAAATTGTACATCTCCTCCCAATTTTTAAAATTTATATATTTTATTTAAGTGACACAAGTTATATATTTCATATATTTCCTTTGTACTAGTTTAGGAACATAGTGGCATTTCCTGCCCCTACCCTCCCTCTCATCCCCGCACCAACCCTTGCTCCCCCTCCCTCTTGGATTCCCACTCTTAATTTTTACAATGATCTTTTTTCAGTACACTTAATGATTATATAGTTAGCCCTACCCTAAGTAAAAGAGTTCAACAAATAGTATAAGAAGAAAACAAAACAAAACAAAACACTGTTCCTCAATGAAAGAGACAAGGGCTATAAACAATCATTTATTCTCAAGATGTCTATTTCACTCTGATATATTATATTTAAGGTATTCTATTAGTTATGAACAAATATTAAAATCTCAAAAAATATAAAAGTTTCTGAATATATATATATATATAATAGCAATGCCAATTGATAGTTGGGTTTCTGAAAGTTTTTTTTTTAATTTATTTGAAAGACAGAATGTCAGAGTGAGGGAGAGACAACAGAGAAAGAGATCATTGATTTGCTGATCCACTCCCCAAGTCACCTCAATGGCACTGAATGGGCTTGGCCAAAGCCAGTAGACTGAAACTCTTTTGGGTTTCCCACATGGGTGTCAGGGGCCCAACTACTTGGGCCATCATCCACTCACTTCCCAGGTGCATAATTAGGGATTTGGATTGAAAGCAAAATCATCATGACTTGAACAGTCACTGTAATATGTGATATGTAACAACAGCATCACAGGCAATGCTTTAATCTGTTGTGCCACAATGCTAGCCCCTATAGTTGGATTTTAAACAAGCAGGAAACATCATCAGATTTAAATTTTTGAAAATATATCAGAGATCAGAGTAGCTGAAGGTATGGCCAAGGTTTCAGGAGGAAGGATAGCAAGTAATACATTTCAAAGGTTACTTCAGGATCCCTGGTGTTACATGGTAGTAATCTGACTTTGTATAAAAATGTAGGAGAAGCAGAATCAACAAAAAAGACCAGTGATGCCACTCACTATGAGAACAGTACACTGTGACTTATATAAAATTTTTGGCTGAGAGTTGCATTACACAACAATCCTCATTCAACTTAAATATAAAGGATATTTCTGAGATAAAACAACACTATATTATATCAGTGCTTAATCTGCAGATATTACTAGAATTATAGGTTATGTAAACAGGTCTTATATTCATGCAACAATGTTACCTTTACAATGCATTTCAAGTTGTTCAACTAACAGCATACCCTCATGCTTGGGAATCCAAGCTCTGGCTCATTGGGAACACGCCCAGCCTGGAGCCTGGAGCCTGACATCAAGCATTGTTAACCTGACTTCCCTAGGGAGTGCAAGCTGGAAACGTTGGGGAGTGGTCTGCAGGTAGCCAATGAAGTGTCTGAGCAGAAACTTCCCCTAGCCTATATCCCACATCCACATGTTGGCCTGAGTCTTGAATGGGAGGAAAGACCCCTCTTCATCATCCCCTTCCAAGGAAACTCTGCTGTTGGGGTGTGGTGATTGCAAACAGGCAATCCAAACCCTCTCAAGTCTGGTAGGGACCACCTGCCATACATGGGAAGGAACTTGGCAGTCTGCAGCCCTGTCATACCTTGATACTTATGGCCATGGCACCAGGGGTTAGGGGCACCATCTAGCGGATTTTTGTGCTCCGCCAAGGTGTGTCTCTGGACTAGCATGTATGCTCTTGTGGGACCCAAGCTCCTCTGCCTATTGTAGTGGCCTGGGAGCAGCTGCTCAAGCCAATCATCAGGACAGCAGAGGACAGGGAAGAAGCCAGGGTCCCAACACTTAGGACTGGGCTAACATAGCGAGTGGTTAAAGAAAAGACACCTCCAGTTCAGGAGGGTTCATTCAGGGGATGTTTGGAGCACCAAGCCAGTTCTTCCTTTCAGGAAGCTGAGGTCCAAAATCCAAGCAAAGAATCAATAGTCCTCTGCACAGGTTCCCATAGCCAGAGTCCCACAGCCTCTTCCTCCAAGCTACTGGGAGTGGAGCTGGAGGCATTTCCAACACACAGGTGTGGAGGGTGAGTCCTGACACCGCTTCTCCCCTTTCCTCTTTACTACTTCAGAATTAATGTATCATCAGAAGTTGTGAGCAGTCCTGAGGCCCTGAGCATTAACTCAGCACCAATAGCAGCTATAGCAGAGGTCAGAATAGGAGGAAGAACTGCAACTGGCACAAGACAGGCACTAGCAGGAGAGGGGCATTCTCTAAAAGCCCATCTGTCTCCCTGCAAAGAACGCCTCTGACAGAAATTCTGGGAGGAAAGATTAATGCAGCACTGAGGTCAGCCTTAGACTCAGACAAGGATGATTTTTCCATATAGATTTCACTCAATTTTGCCTGTTTAATTTTTAAACAAAAACAATTTTTCCCTGAAAATACAAGCTGATTTTTGCAGAGTTCCTTATTCCCAATAGACACTGATCCTGTTTTTTTTTTTAAATGTCTTGTATAGGTTGTGGCTTTGGAGACAATTTTTTAGCTCCAAGTAAAACCTTCTTTCAGGGAGATTTCTGAAAGCAGAATTTATACAGAAAGAGAGGGAGAAAAAGGAGAAACATAGGGAGATCTTCTATCTGCTGGTTCACTCCCAAAATGACTGCAATGGCTGGAGCAAGGCTTATAAGAAGCCAGGAACCAGGAGCTTCTGAGTCTCCCACATGGCTGCAGAGGCCCAAGAACTTGGACCATCTTTTGCTGCTTTCACAGGCACATGAGGAGGGAGCTGGATTGGAAGTGGAGCAGCTGGGATTCAAGCAGGTGCCCATAGGGGATTCTGGCTTTTCAGGTGGTCGTTTAACCCACTACACCATAGCCTTGGCCCCTGATATCACTTGCCAATACAGACATCAGAAAGCACTGCTGACTTAGAGCAAATGGTTTTTAAAGAAAATCTTCATGCTACTATTCAAAAAAGATTTATTCATTTATTTGAAAGGCAGAGTTAGAGAGAGGAGAGAGGGAGAGAGGGAAAGAGAGAGAGAGAGAGAGAGAGAGAGAGAGAGAGAGAGAGAAGAGAGAGAAAGTTATCTATTCTACCTGCTGGTTCACTCCCCAATTGATCACAATGGTCAGCCTTGGGCCAGGCCAAAGCCAGGAGCTAAGAACTTAATATAGGTCTCCCACCTAGGTGCAGGGGCCAAAGCACTTGGGCCATGTTCTGCTGCTTTTCTAGGCATTAGCAGGGAGTAGAATTGGAAGTGGAGGAGCCAGTACACAAACCAGTGCCCATAATGAGATACCCACACTACAGACAGTTGCTTAGCTCAGTATACTACAAAGCTGGCCCCTTGGTGCTAATTTTACATATGAATTCCACAGGGGACTTCCTGAAGGTCTTTCTATATGTGCCAGAGGGTCATTTCTGCCTCACCACGGATTTTCAAAAAAGTATCCATGAGTTGCAAATGAGCTTATTATTTAGGAGAGATGCAAGGACACCCCAACACCAGGCTCATGTGAACAGGTAGATGAATGGATGATTGCATGTATAGCCACCAGAGAGGTCACTACCAATAGGGCATTGGCAACTCCTGGGGTCAGATAATTTGGAAAAACAAGCTATTTCTACTTGTATGCCCACTCCTACTGTACACAGCTTTGAAAAGATTTATTTATGAAAAGTCAGAGTTAAAAAGAGAGAGAATTACATAGAGATCTTCCATACACTGGTTCATTCCCCAGATAACCACAATGGCAAGAGTGAGTGAAACTGAAGCCAGGAGCCAAGAGATTCATCTGGCTTTTCCATGTGGGTGACAAATCACACACACTCGGGACATATTCTAATGCTTTTCCCAGATCATTAGCAGGGAACTGGATCAGAAGTGGAACTGCCAGGACACAAATGAGATCCTGTTTTAGCAGGTTGTTGCTTTACCAATTATACCACAATGCTGTCTCTTCACTGTGTACTCTTAATTTAAAAATGATTAATTACAAAGCTTAAGTTATTTTTGACATTGCAGTTATAGCTGAATTTTATTTTTGAAATTGAAGCAAAAAACTTTCCAAATAGTGATTCTTCATATTATTTTATAACTTCCTTATTTGACAAACAAAGTAATATTCAATACTGAGCTATTTGATGAAACAGTTAAAGTTGTGTAGAGTATAAATTTATTAGCCAATAAGATGAATTCAAGTTGAAGAAGCAATCATTTCCAGAGGTTCAAAATTTGCAGTTTCATATCTCAGATAATTCTCTAAATTATTTCATTGCAAGCAATAAATGCACTGTGAATTTAATTTGTGGATACTGAGGCAAAAATTTTTTAAATTGAAGAAACTTTTCTAATAATAACAACTGCCTCTTAATTCATTTTAAATAAATTTAGTCATAATTTTAGTCTAAACAATCAGAAAGTTAAATGTTATGTCAATGTTTTTGTTGTATTTTAGGAAATGATAATTTATTTTTCATTTGATATTAGCATTAAAGTAAACAAATTTTAGCAGCTAAATTTGGATTATTTTATAAGTTTTATTTGTTCATATTTGATAATTTAAATTTATTTTTTCAAGACATGTTGATTTATTTGAAAATCAGAGTACAGAAAGGGAAGAGAGACAGAAAGAGATCTACTATCTACTAGTTCACTTTCCAAATGGCCAGAATGGCTAGGACTTGGCCAGGACAAAGCCAGGAGCCAGTATCTTCTTCTAGTTGGCAGGCGCCCAAGGACTTGGCCCATCTTTCCCTGATTTTCCAGGTTAATTAGCAGGAATCAGGATCACAATTGGAGCAGCCAAGACATCCCATGCCCATATGCGATGTCAGCACTGAGGAAGGTAACATCACTCACTATGCCACAGTGCCAGTTCCACTTATTTGCATTTTTTAGATCCTGTTTAGACTCCTGTGGAACTGTGGTCTTTCTGGTTTTTCCTTGTTGAATACTATGGTTAGTGGTACATTAAGCCTGTGATTATAGAGTGGATTGAGATTGTATTCTTTTGTAAAAAGTAAAATAGAAATCAAAAAGAAAGGAAGGAAGGAGTGGGATTGAGGGAAGGAGAGAGGGAGGAAGGTTATCATCTTAGAATTGTAGCTAGGTGGAAGGCTTCCATAGCCTTGGCAACTCATGATGACAGCCTGGGGTGGTTACTGGCGCCATAAACTAGAGTGTCAATTTGTTGAGTCAACAACAGGAGTCACTGTGCACTTGCTCCTCATGTGGGATCTCTGTCCTTAATGTGCTGTACATTGCGATTTAATGCTATAACTAGTACTCAAACAATATGTTTCACTTTGTGTTTCTATGTGGGTGCAAACTGTTGAAATCTTTACTTAATATATACTAAATTGATCTTCTGTATATAAAGAGAATTGAAAATGAATCTTGATGTGAATGGAAGGGGAGAGGGAGTGGGAGAGGGGAGGGTTGTGGGTGGGAGGGAAGTTGTGGGAGGGGGAAGCCATTGTAATCCATAAGCTGTACTTTGGAAATTTATATTCATTAAATAAAAGTTAAAAAAAAAGAATTGTAGCTAGGAAACACATGGAATCTGTTTTCTTTATATTAATAAAAATTTTAACGTGATGCTGTATCATATGGAAAAGATACAATATTCTTTGCACATTATTGTAAAGTATTAATATCTGGCTTTTATGCCCTATGAGGGCACAGAGGGACATGTCTTTCATGTTAACTGCTGTAACCCCCAGTACCTTTCATGGTACCATGCACATAGAAGGCATTGAATAAATACTTGTTGTTTGAAAAAAAGTTACTTTTAAAACATGCACATGACTTCTGTCCAGAGGCAAGACACTAGCTGCCCTATGAGAAATAATATGGTCAAATGACCAAAGCAGATTCCAGAAGGAAATATTGAATCATATGTATACTGTAATATCAATTTACCAAATGAGTATTGATAATCTCTTTGTGTTGTTCTAGTAGTTTGAATTAGTCTTGAAAAACATTCTATCCTAGATGTTAAAAAAGTTTTAAACATTGGTTTGAACCACCTTTGTGTTACTACACATGGGATCCTGCAGCACTGCGCAATCACATGAAGCTCTCAAAGTAGATAAAATCAGAGTCACTGTGATAATTGCTTCTTTTCTGTAACTTGCACAGCCAGGTGTGGTCCTAGCTCCATGCCTAGAGGTGACCCTGGAATGTGTTCTGATAGACAGCAAAATTCAGGGAAAGAGGTATAATAGGAAGATGCCCAAGTTCTTTTTTGGGGAAACATAGCACTACTACTCAGGATGGTGTATGATATTTGGAGACGTGGAAGGACTGCCCAGCACCCTGTTCCATGGGCAGCAGAGCACAGCAGGGAAAACTTAGTAAAATACCCAATGCAAAATGATCACACAAAATTAACTGAAAGAGTGGAGTCACACTCTGCTGTACAAATATATAGACTGCAGGGTTCCTCCAGAAAGGGCAGAATTGAGAGCCTAGTATTGGATAGCGACTCTGGAGCAAATTTCAGGGTAACACAGAGATCTGGATTAACATCTAGCTGGATATGAGGTGCCGCAGATGTACTTTCTCAACCTGTCATCCATGCCATGGGGTGTGAACATAACAGGACCACCAGCTTACAACTTGTTCCTTCCCATGATTTCTCTCCTTAGGTACCCATTCACCTCACACACAACAGGAGAGAGTGGCACTGCCCAAGGTGGCTCCCAGTGGTGGCCTGCTCCTGAGAGGCCTGTCTTGCATCATCCTTTGGTCTGGATTATTTTTAGGGATTGTGGGATGGTGGCCTAAAGTGACATCTGGAGGAAGTGTTGGAAAAGTCTCCGACCCCATGACCTTCTAAAACTATAACCTCTGGAAGTAGGGGTTCAGCATGAGAATATCTTGTCCCAATTGTATCTGATCAAGTTAGCTGAGAGGTGACTATCTCTTGAATAGGTGCTTAGTCACCAGGCTTCTAAGTTCTGTTGTGTTCTATCACTAAGGAAGTGATGTCAACCCAGACTCCCTATCCTCCGGCAGGGTCTCGAGGGTGGAGTGGCCAGGACAAGTCTGGTTTATTGTGAGCAGTATCTCCACTGACAGCACACCTCAGTCCTAGGTATGAGTGACAGAATGATTGAGACATGGAGGACTCAATAGCAGAGTGCTGAGTGGAAGGGAGGAGGAAGAAATTTCAAGCTGTGGTTGCAACCAGAGGACTCCCAGGTGGGCAGAAAAGGACACAAGAGGTCTCCTTGGGCCATGTGTGGATCCAGATGATGTGAAAACAGGGCTAGTCGCTGGGAACAGGTACTCAGGGAACTTTGAGGTGGTCAGGTGGTCGGGTTCCCTGTGTGTGGCTGTGGGAACCCCGAGGAGCTGGTGCTGAGTCCCACCGCCGTGTCACCAGGGAAAAGCTGAGTGCTCCACTGTCACAGCTGATGTTAATTTTTATGTCTTTGTGAGTGTGTATGCTGTATGCCCAAGGGTAACCTAGCCTATGTACCTATGGGAGGTTACAGAAGTATGGGGAGGGAGGAGGTATGGTGTTGTAAGGCAGGGCTGGGGAAGTGCGGGATGACCCTTGATCATAGGTGGGAACCCTGCCTGGAGCCACGTCCCCTTCTGGGATGCCACATTGGGCCTTTTATGACTCTCCACTTAGCAAATGGGAACAGACCTGTCTCCTGTAGGACTGATGGCACCCCCAACAAGAGGGGATTTGGCCTCTCCCACCAGCCTAGGGAGGGGCAGTTGTAGGGGCATAAGAGAAACAAACACCAGGATTCGGGAGAGGTGGGTAGCAGCAAGAAGCTACTTTTGTTCCCTTTCCTTCATGAAGGTGATGGGAAGGGGGTGTCTGTCCCTCAGGTGGGCCTGCAGTGCCTCCTGGAAGCACTGTGCACAGGCTCCAGTTCCCCCACGTGTTGGGCACTTTGGGTGCCTGACATGGAAACAGTGCCTATTGCAGGAGACACAGCATGAGGCTAGGAGTTGCATGCCTGGCCAATAGGTGGGACTGGTCTCTTCTGTTCAGATTCTGAGCTTGCCTGGTGAGAGTTTTGTCACTCTATGGGGCAGCTGGACCAGTCCAGCACCCAGCCATGAAGTTCTATGCCTGCAACCTGATCACTGGCATGCACCAGGCACCTAGGGCCTCCTCCCACCTTGCATGGACCCCACCTGCCTAGACTGTGATCCCAGCAGCTGATCCTGTGGTTATGAAATAATTTGTCCTATTGTGATAAACTATTTTACATTTTAAAAACATGACACCTTTTCTGTTCTTCAGATGATGATAATGAAGTATCAAGCTATATTAGTCTTTAAAAAAAAGATGTACTTTTAGGGTTGGTGCTCTGGTGCAGTGAGTAAAGCTGTTGTCTGTGGAACAGGCATCCAGAATGGGCACTAGTTCGAGTCCCACTTGCTCTACTTCCAATCTAGCTCCATGCCAATGCACTTGGAAAATCAGTGCAATTTGGCCCAAGTGCTTAGGCTATCGTGCCCATTAAAGAGACCTATAGGAAGCTCCTGGCATTGGAATGGCCTTGCTAAACCCACAATGGCCTTTTGGGGAGTAAACCAACAAATGGAAGGCATTTCTCTCCCCCTCTCTCTCTCTCTCTCTCTCGCTCTCGCTCTTGCTCTCACTCTCTCCCCTCTCTTACTTTGAAATACGTGTCTAAAAATCCATTTTTGGCAGAAAACCTTGAAGTATCTTACCTAGAATGCCTCTGTTCAAAGGTGTCTTGAAAACATTTTAACTCTACTTCTTCATGAACATCTATAAAGCTGAGAGTTTTCATGAACTTGAAAGAATGTTTTAAAGACATCTGCATTCATCTGATTCATTTCAGCTTTATTTTAATCTGTTAGCTGTTTTCTTAATGGTGACATAACGAATTATAAAATTATAGTTGTCGTCTTTTTAGGTCTTTAATATTAAATTTTAAAGTGTAGTATCACTTTTCTATCTGCCACCTTTCTTAACAGACACTGTCTTGAACAGTTCTCTTAACTTATTTATTTTACCTGATGCCCTCTACTAAAAATTATTCCTGAATTAAATGATCTTTTCTTATTTAAACTTTGCTTATGTTTTTCTGATTTATGAAAGAATTGAGAGAAGGTTTCCTTAAGTAAGCCCAGTTCTAGTGCTATCATGTATTTTATCATTTATTTTCTCATGTGAATACCTCACTTTAAACAAATAATTGACTCATATAGATTTATCTTGTTCACTCAACAATTGGACTTTACTTCAGTGTTTTGAGGATTCAGTGAGAAAATATATAGGTAGTAGGTAGACAATCACTTTGGAAATATTCAAAGTACACCAGAATAAAAGTAAAAGACCATTAAACACACGGACTACATATTATTGGTAAGAATACAGACTTCAACATCAGGTATACCTGTATTAAAATTTCAGTTCTGTCATTGACATCCTGGGTGCTTCTATAATGTCCCTTTCCAATTTCTACCTTCTGCATCAGTGATCATATGACAATGACAACCTGTCTCAGAGAGTGTTAGTGAAAATTCAGTGAGGTAAGTAATACTTAGCAGTAAGAGTGCCTGACAAAAAATCAGGACTAATTCACTGAATATTTTCATGTGTAATCCATTTGAGATCATTTCTGAGGTTAATACAGCAGAATGGGAGTTCCAAGATGGATGAATAGGGAAAAGATGTACTTAGTTTGACCACAGGATGATAACAGAAGTGAAGCAAAATAATTATATTCCAGGGTTGTGTTGGAGAGAAGTTTTCAGTGGAAATTCTACAGAAAGAAGGGATTCTCTATGAAAGAGTGTGGGCACTACAAACACGGAGCAGTGAGCACCACTGCCAACTTCCACAAGTGAGAGGCTGGAGGCGAAGCCATCTTCTTTGGACAAGGTGAGAAGAGTCTGTGACAACCCATGTTGATATCGCCTGATTGAGAACTTTGTGGACACACTGACTTTGGTTCGGGTTTGTAACTATGTGGAGCACATATAAGTGCCCATCTTACCACATTAAAGGAGAGCACATTGCTTTCTTCTCATTCCAGAACAAGGGTGTCTGGCAACTAGCAGGGGGTGTTTTACCTTAATAAGGTGAGTAGAGGCTGCAGCAGCTCAGATGCAAGTGACCAAATAATTTTATCACAGAGATAAATTCGTGGTTCCCATTGACTTTGGGTCTGGCCTTATGAACTGGCAGGGGGCAGGCACCCTAGGAAGCATTCCCCTTGCTTTACTCTATGATGAGCACCCAGACATAAACTTTCAGGATGGAGCACTGAAAATCAGTGATTATGGAAATACCCTTAACCTCTATGTGAATGGGGCAGGATCATAAGGCTCAGTGAATCCACTGCTCCCCATAACTGTGTGAGCCCTGTGCTCTATGAGTGTGGGAACTCTGTGACTGTATGGTAAGATGTGAGGTTAGCTGAGTCTCTGGGTGATCAGAGTTGTCTTGATTCAGAGGCTCATAGTTGCCTGAATGGGATGGGTCATTGCACAGGGCCCCAGGCTAATGCTGAGGACATCACAGATACTTGGTGTGGTCCATGCACCTATGAGGTGGGGGTGTGTAGCTAGTGTTGACTCATCTTGGGCATTGATCATCTTGGTAAAGATGAGTTGAGGCTATGATCATGTCAGATTATGTGATCATACTCTACTCCCTGCAAACAATAGAGGAGATATACCATACCCAGCTTGGGTGTCATCCTGGCTTTCTGCCCTACACTTGAGCACTGACTGGAATTCTGAGGTGCCATCCAGCACATGCCTCTGGATATCCACTCAAGGAAAAAACACCACACTAAACCACGGAGCATATTTCAAAGATAAAAGCCAGCAGAATAGAAAACCAAGTGTTTCCACAAATGCCTACAGATAAATGTAGAAATCCAAGAAACATGAGCAAGGAAGACAATCTGACTCCTCATAAGGAATACCACAATGCATCAGTCATAAAATCTGAAGACAAAGGATTGATAAATTGTCTGAAAAATAATTTAAAATTTGGCCATAAGATTACACAAAAACATAGAGAAGGAAATGCATGAGTTAAAGACATTCAAACATGACATAGCTGAAAAACTTTGCCAGAAGATAGAAAGGTTGACAGGAAATCAAACTGAATTATTAGAAATGGGAATTCAATATGTCAAATAAAAATACAATAGAAAGCCTTAACAACATACTTTATAGGGCAGAAGAAAGATATAGAAAACAAATCTTTGGAAATAGCTAAGACAAATTAGAAACATTGAAAATAGTGTATAGTATATGAGAATTATGGGGCACCATCAAATGACCTAACATAGATTCTGAGGACTTCATGAAGATGTGGGAACAGAGAATGGACTAGAAAAACTATTCAGTGAAATAATAGCAGAAAATGTCCCTAATTTGGAAAAACATATTGACAGCAATTACACGAAGCACATAAAACTCCTGACAGGATCATAAAAGATGTTACTAAGACACACTATAGTCAAACCTTCAAAAATAAAACATAAAGATCCTAAATGCCAGATTATCTTCAAAAGATGTTCAATTAGACTGGCAGATGATTTCTCATGAAACCCTACAGGGTAGGAGAGAATGGAGAGACATAGTGCAAGTCTTTTTTAAAATTTATTTATTTGAAAGTCAGTGTTACACAGAGAAGGAGAGGAAGAGCGAGAGAGAGGTCTTCCATGCAGTGGTTCACTCCCCAGTTGGCCTCAACAACCGGAGCTGTGCTGATTCGAAGCCAGGAGCTTCTTCCAGGTCTCCCACTCAGATGCAAGGGCCCAAGGACTTGGGCCATCCTCCACTGCTTTCCCAGGCCATAACAGAGAGCTGGATCAGAAGTGGAACAGCTGAGACTTGAACCTGTGCATATAAGGGTTGCCAGCACTGCAGGCGTAGCTTTACCCACTATGCCACAGCACCAGTCCTGACATAGTCCAAGTCTTAAAAAACAACAAAATTCAACTGAGAATATTATACACACAGAAAAGTCCTCATTTATAAATGAAAGTGAAACAAATACCTTCCACAACAAACAGAAATTGCAAGAATTTGTTATCATACATTCAACCTTACAAATGACACTGAAGGATGTGCTGCACACAGAAACAGAGAAAGATAGTCATCATTATAAAAGAATGTGAAGGAAGAAAAACTCCTAGTAAAAGTGCAAAGGAATGCCAAAGCAAATAATAGAAATATTTATGTAAAAATGGTAAAACCGGGTCATTACTTGTCAATTATAACTTTGAATGTAAGTAGCCTAAATTATCCCATTAAAAGATACAGATCAGCGGAATGTATAAAAAAGAGAACTCAGCTATTTGCTGTGTACAAGGAACACACAACATCAACAAAGATAATCAGATTGAAAGTGAAAGATTAAAAAAGATCTTCATGATAACATAAAGTAAAAAAAGCAGGAAGAGCAATTATAATATCACACAAAATAAATTTTAACACAAAAATTGTTAAAAGAAACAAAGAAGGGCTTTGTGCAATTATTAAGGGACCAATTGAAAAGGAAGATATGGCTGCAGTAAATATATATCACTGATACCATGGCACCTGGTAATTTAAAACTAATGTTAATGGATCTAAAAGGAGACACAGACTTCAATACAATAATAAAAGGTGACTTTAATATTGCACTTTCATCAATGGACACTGGAAAAAAATCAACAAAGAAACAACAGCACTAATCTACATTGTGGATCAATTAGTCCTAATTGATATCTACAGAACATTTCATAAAATAGCTGCAGAATACACATTCTTTTCATCAGTGGATGGAACTTTCTCAAAAACAGACCATATGCTAGCCCATAAAACAAGTCTCAATACATTTTAAAAAATTGAAATCATACCATGTATCTTTTCTGAACCCAATAGATGAAGCTGGAATTAACAACTTAAAAACTATAGAAAATATGCAAACAAGTGAAGCCTGAAAAACATGCTGCTGAATGAACAGTGGGTCATAAAAGAAATAAAAAATGAAAAAAAAATCATTGAAATAGATGAAGATGACAGTACATCAAAATTTAGTACAGCAAAAGTGGAGATATGAGAGAATTTTGTAGAAATTAGTGCTAAACTGAGAAATTAGACAGGCATCAAATAAGTGATTGAAAAATGCATCTTAAGGACCTGGAAAAACAAGAACAAAACAAACTGAAATTAGTAGTATGAAAGAAATAATTAAAATTAGAGAAGAAATAAACAAATTTGAAACCCCCAAACCAAAAATAGGTACAAATGATCAGTAAAATGAAGAGTTGAATGTCTGTAAAAATAAAATTGATGTACCATTGGTCCAACTAACCATAAAGAGAGAAAATCCAAATTAATAAAGTCAGAGATGAAAAAGGATATGCTGGGGCCGGCACTATGGCGCAGTGGTTAATGCCCTGGTCTGAAGCACTGGCATCACATATGGGTGCTGGTTCAAGACCCAGCTGCTCCACTTCCAATCCAGCTCTCTGCTGTGGCCTGGGAAAGCAGTGGAAGATGGCCTGAGTCCTTGGGCCCCTGCACCTATGTGGGAGACCCCAAGGAAGCTTCTGGCTCCTGGCTTCGGATTGTTGCAGCTCTGGCCACTGCAGCCAAAAGGGGAGTGAACCATTGGATAAAGGAATTTTCTATCTCTCTGCCTCTCTCTCTGTGTAACACTGACTTTCAAATAAATAAATAAATCTTTAAAAAAGGTATGTTACAAGAGATACTCCAGAAATAAAAAGAATCCCCAGAAATTACTACAAACAGCTTTATGCCAACAAATAGGAAAATCTAAAAGAAATGGATACATTAATAGACACAATCAACCAAAATTGAGGCAGAAAGATGTAGAAAATCTAAATAGACAATAACCAAGTCAGAGATTGAATCAGTAATAAAGACCCTCCCAGAAAAAAAAAAGCCCAGTACCTGATAGTTTCATTGCTGATTTACATCAAACGTTTAAAGAATACATCATGTACTTTCAAACTATTCAAAACATTTGAAAGGCAGGGTATCCTCCAAAATCGAGCCTCTTCTATGAGGCCAGACTCACCTTAATTTCAAAACCAGGAAAATAAACACCAAAGAAAGAGGTTTATACACCAATATCTCTGATGAACTTAGATACGAAAATTCCTAATAAGATGCTAGCTAATTGAATCAAACAATATATCAGAAATATTATTCACCTAGATCTTTTAGGATTTATTGGTAGTATGCAAGGATGGTTCAATATAACAAATAAATAAATGTGATAAATTACATTAATAAGGAAGATTAAAAACTATATGATTATCTCAGTTGATGCAGAGAAGGTAGTTGAGATAGTTGATAAAATTACAACATATTTTCATGATAAAAACTTTAAGCAAATTGGGCATAGAAAAAACATTCCTCAAAACAAAGCAATATGTGACAAACACAAAGCAAGTATTATATTGAATGGAAAAAAGCTGGGTGCATTCCCCAAAAGATCTGGAACAAGACAAGGATGCCCACTTTCAAGATTGCTATGCCATGTAGCTCTGGAAGATTTAACCAGAGCCATCTGGAAAGAAAAAATCATTAAAGCGATATAAATTGAAAAGAAGGAAGTAAAATTATCCCTATTTGCAGATGACATGATCTTATATTTGGAAAACAAAAGTCTCCCCTAACAGATTATTGGGTCTCAAAAGAGAGTTTGGTAAAGCTACAGGATCAAATCAATAGCTTTGGAAACACAAATCACACAGTGCTATGACTAAGAAAGAACTTGTAAGATCAGTACCATTGTAATAACTACAGAAAGTTTTTAAATAATGAGGATAAATTTAACCAAGAATGTAAATGATCTGTCCAATAAAACTCCAAAACATTAAAGCAAGTAATAGAAGAAGACACAAAAAATGAAAAAATTTTCCATGTTCATGGTTTGGAAAAATTAATATCAAAATGTTGATGCTACTCAAGTTATTTTATAGTTCAACAGAAACACAAATTAAAATGTCATTGAGACATTCTTCAGATATCTAGAAAAAACAATGCTAAAATTCATATGGAAACACAAGAAATTTAAAAAAATAGCTAAAACAATTTAAACAATAATAAAAATGCTGGAAGCATAACATTTCCATATTTTAAGACATACCAAGGCAATTATAATCAAAACAGCCTAGTACTAACAAAAAAAACAGCAATGTAGACAAATGTGCAGAATGAAACTCCAGAAATTAATCTACATAGCTACCACAAACTAATCCTCAAAAATAAGCTAAAACCTAGCCCTGGAAAATTAACAGTCTCTTCTGTGGTGGAATGAGAAGGCTGTGCCAAGATGGCACTGGCAAGCAAGTGCCAGTTAGTCAGGAAATGGCTTTGGAACCCACCTGGCAAAGGGGCCTGCCTAGCAAAAAGCAGTGTTTAGTTACAGCATAAACCACCCCTTGACCAGATTGGCTGCCTCAGCTATATAAGCTGCTGCACCAATTGAAATAATCAAATCTGTGAGCTGCTCATCTCTATCCCACTTTCATCTGACTCCTGGTGTCTGTGTCATAACTGCATACCTCTTGCCCCCATGGCACTTCTCCTCTCAGAACGAATGAATGCACAACAATACTCTTCAACAAATGATGCTGGGAAATTGGATTTATGCATGCAGAAGTATAAAACACATCCTCTATCTTAACAACTTACACAATACTCAATTCACAATGGATTGGGGGTCTAAATCAATGACCTGATATTATCAAATTACCAGAAGAAAACATTGGGGAAACTCTCTAAGATTTTTGGTATAGGCAAATACTTCTTGCAAAAGACCCCAGAAGCATAGGCAACAAAAGATGGGTTTGCATCAAGCTAATAAGCTTCTTCATTGCAAAGGAAATGTTCAACAAATTGAAGAGGAAACTGATAGAATGGGAGAAATATTTGCAAACTATTAAACTGATAGACAATTAATATCCAAGTTCCACAAAGAGTTCAGGAAATTCAACTACAAATCAAACACTCCTGTTAAGAAATGAGCAAGGGACATGATTAGGTGTTTTTCAAAGGATTAATTCCAAATGGCCAATCAACACATGAAAAAATGCTCAGAATCTATAGCTATCAGCAAAATTTAAGTAAAAGCACAATGAAATTTTATCAGTTACATCCAAAAATTAAAAACATTAAATGTTGGGGAAGACGTGGGAAAAAGTATGCTAATCCACTATTGGTTGGAGTGTAAACTAGTAAAACCATTGTGGAAGACATTATAAAGATTCCTCAGAAATCTAAAAGTAGATCTACCTTATGTCCAAACCATCCCACTCCCGGGCATTTACCCAAAGGAAATGAAATCAGCAGGTGAAAGAGTTATTTGTATGCCCATGCTAATTGCAGCTCAATTCACAATAGCTAAAATATGGAATAACCCCAGATGTATATAAACTGATGACTGGATAAAGAAAATGTAGTATATATACATAATATAATACTACCCAGTCATAAACAATAATGGAAACCTGTCTTTGGCAGTGAAATAGATGGATAATGGAAATCATTATGCTTGGCAAAGTAATCCAGTCCCCCCAACAAGTATCATAACTTTTCTCTGATATAGTAGCTAATATAGAAAACAAAGATGTATAGGAATGAAGCAAGCATATTGTGATTTGGTTGTTTGTGTTATACTTTGTTTATACTCCTTTGTATTTATAGTCTTTATAATTTTTACTTGTTGAGTATTATGGTAAGTAGGTCATGAAGTCTGTTATAGATTGAACTGATATGAATTTGCCAAAATTAAAGAAAAAAGAAGGAGGGAGACTGATGAAGGGAAATAAGGAGTGAGGGCATTTTGGTAATATTCTTAGCATTGTACATATGAAATACATTACATCTGTTCTTTGTATTGATAAAAATTGAAAAAAAATGCAAAATAGTACAGATTGTACTATTTTATATTTAGCATTGAATATCAAAAGTGTTTCATTCCTATGCATAAAATTGACATCAGAAGTAATAGTTTAATGGAAGGTTGCACATTAGATATAATGATACTTTTTCTGAGAAGACTAGTCATCTAAACTAAAACTCCATTTGTTGACTTGTGTTTACATTACAACCACTGGTTCTCTATAGATAAGCTTTTGGCAAAAATACAGGAAAGCATTGTGTAAAATTTAGTATGTTAGATTAAATTTTAATAAGGACTATAGTGTTTTTTATTATCATTGGTATGGAACTCAAACTTATAAAAACTTTCACAATGTATATTTCATGAAAAGGACCAATAATTAAATATGTATTACTACTCTTACTGGCTATGAGTGATTTAATTTTTTTTCTTATTATAGCTTTTATGAGTCTTATTTGAATCAACCATTTGATTTTTTTTTTTGACAGGCAGAGTGGAGAGTGAGAGAGTGAGACAGAGAGAAAGGTCTTCCTTTGCCGTTGGTTCACCCTCCAATGGCCACCGCAGCTGGCGTGCTGCGGCCAGCGCACCACGCTGATCCGAAGGCAGGAGCCAGGTGCTTCTCCCATGGGGTGCAAGGCCCAAGCATTTGGGCCATCCTCCACTGCACTCCCAGGCCATAGCAGAGAGCTGGCCTGGAAGAGGGGCAACCGGGACAGAATCCAGCGCCCCGACTGGGACTAGAACCTGGTGTGCCGGCGCCGCTAGGCTGAGGAATAGCCTGTTGAGCCACGGCACCGGTCAACCATTTGATTTTATAAATAAAAAAAGGATAGTCCAATGACATATTACTGAGTGTTATATTAGTCCAATACATTTTTCTGATTGAGGGGAAAATGGCACCAGAATGTCCCTTAAAGTGGTAGTTTTATTAATTTTCTGGTTCAGCAAGTGAAACAATGTTATATGAGTTGTACATAAAATGAACCAGTTTTTAACACTGTTTAATACATGTCACAATCCAAAAGATAGATAGTTTTGAAATGTGAAAGGTGAACAGTGAAGTTAAACGTTTGCCAGAAAATTCCAGATTTCAGGAAACTGAGTGAAATGATATTTACCTGATGCTAGCTAGGCAGGTCCAGACACGCTCTTTTGCCATAAAGCAAAATTGGACAATTCAGAGAGATTGGACCACAAGCTAGTGAGCTATGTAAATCAGAATTCTAATGAATTAAATTAAAATGAGGCCGGCGCCGCGGCTCACTAGGTTAATCCTCCGCCTTGCGGCGCCGGCACACCGGGTTCTAGTCCCGGTCGGGGCGCCAGATTCTGTCCCAGCTGCCCCTCTTCCAGGCCAGCTCTCTGCTGTGGCCTGGGAAGGCAGTGGAGGATGGCCCAAGTACTTGGGCCCTGCACCCCATGGGAGACCAGGAGAAGCACCTGGCTCCTGCCATCGGAACAGCGCGGTGCGCCGGCCGCAGCGCGCTACCGCGGCGGCCATTGGAGGGTGAACCAACGGCAAAAAGGAAGACCTTTCTCTCTGTCTCTCTCTCACTGTACACTCTGCCTGTCAAAAATTAAAAAAAAAAAGAAAAAAAAATAAAATGAGAAATATCTTGTCTGCAGACTCGGTGTTCATGAAAGCTTGACTCCCCTCTATAGGAAGTCACCTAGGTCATCACAGAGGTGCTGTTAAGTTTGGGATGAGACTAAGAATAGTGACATTGTGATTTTAGTATATAAGACATTATGCTCAAATAAACTAACACAACTATGAGTGCAGTAGGGAGAATTTAGTCCTTTCTCAGGATGTTTAACTGATGTGGTTGGAATTTGCAAGGCCATTGTGCTTTTTCATTGCTTTCTTTGTGACTGTGTTGTTATTGATCTTTGCTTTATTTACAGTGATGCTTTCAATCTTTCTACATTGATTAGTTAAGATCAATTGTGTTGATTTGTATTTGTCCTCCCAAAAAGCAACCTGCAAATACTTATTTCAAATTTCTTTCACACACTAAAGATAGAAATTCTTCAATTTATCTGTGTCTTACAGGCTATTTAGAGGATAAGTAGAGAGATTGGGTACAGGTGGTATATGTATGCTTCTGTCTCTGGTGATTAGGTGACGTATGTATGCTTGTGTTTGTGGTAACTGTGGAGAACCATGAGTTGAAGGTATCTGGAAAGGCTGGACAAGAGCTCACACACTTTGCTTGTAAATCAAATGTTGGAGTCTTGGACACTCTCTACAATATGCATGTTTATTATTCACCTTTGTTCAGAATTCCCAGGATTCAGCCTTTACATCATGAGTCAAGAAAATTAATAGCTTGCTTCACTTCACTATTCTCAGAGAATTTCTTAAAGTTTGAGGTTGGCTTTCAGCTATTCAAGTTGAAGTTACTATGATGGTTCTTGAAATTTCAAAAAGGTACCAATTTACTTGAAAACCGTGAATTTGATAACCATAAGGTGCATAACAAGGTATTGAATGATTTCAAAGTTTTTATTGAATTTAAAATATTCGTATGACCCCATAAAAAAACTTATTACATTTCACACAATCTATTCATGTACTCCCTCCTCCCCACACTCATTCACACACACACTTATGGGAATTACAATTCAAAAGATAATAAAGTAATATTTTTCTAGAAATTAGTTTAAGTAAAGACTAAAACGTGTAACATAGAATTCATAAGCATAGATACAAATACTGATGAATTGCATATACTCTAAATATAGTTTTATGCAAGCCAAAGATTTTAATTTGCTAATGTAAAGAAAATATAAGTTTAGCTTGTTAGAACAGTGATTATGTGTAATGACTCCTCCAGAACTTCCCTTTTCCTAGCAAAACAAGACAGTAATTATTTATATCCCATCACCATTCCAAAGGATAATTATTCATAATATAGAAGAGTGAAGAGGTGTAAAAAAGTTGATTCTGCAACATCACTCAGAAACCTCACTCAGTTTGGGGTTTGGCTTTAAGACTGCTGGAATGAAGCCAGGGGATCCACAGCAGGGACTTCAGGTAATATACTGGGAAGCACATAAAGTTAGGATTGTGGAATTGGAGAAGATTTGATGATCTTCTGAATTATTTTGATCAATATGAAATGAAAAACAACAGCAGAGGATGATCCCTGGGAGATTAAAATGATAAAGTAAAGGAGTGAGAGTTGTCATGTGTACTTTTTCTTTTCTATAACACCTGCAGAGTTTCTAGTTAAAAGGGAACATACAGCATTTTCCCTCTCCTGGAACCCCCCTTCAGGCCACTCTGCCAGGACGTCTCTGACTTAAATAAATCTTGCTTTTCTCTCTGCCTTTCCACTGGGAAATTCTTCCATGTGAGACAAAGAACTGAGGTAATCTTTTCTCTGCTTCCATTTTACCCATTACATTTTGGTGCCACGACCCAGATCCCACTCGAGTTTGATTCCAGCCAGCATCTGATCATCTTGCCAGATGGTGAGCATGCAGACTGCTCTCGCTTCTGTTTTCAGGAGAGTTTCCCTCTCCTCCATAGCAACTCTCTCTCAAGAACACTGGGCCCCTGTCAGCCAGCTAAAAGTGGTGAGCACAGCTGCAGGCCCTGAGACTCAGCGGCTGGGTTACTGATTAGGCTAGAGCAATCTCCTGGAGCTGAGACTGTTCTAAACCCTCCCTCTCCTGTGTGGTTTGACCCTTCATAGGGATGGGACAAGGCCCTGAGAAGAACACTGGCTGGGGAACTTCCCAGTGTGTTCTGAAAATCTCTTGGCTGGATCCCAGTCCCTGACAAACCTATATAGGCACTGGGATGTGAAGCCATCCCCCTCCACCTGGCATGGATTAGGCCCTTGCGACGGACTGGGAGAAAAGACCTTCAGACAACTGATGGGTCCTGGCTGGGGCTATACTCCAGTGCTTCCAGAAGGTCTTTTGCCTGGACACCAGACCCCAGCATCCCAAGTGGTGTTGGGCTGGGAAGTGCATTTTCCTGCATAGTGCAGCTGTCCTGCTCCTTTGGAGTCATCATGAGCTGTAAAGCCAGGAGCTCCACTTTTCATACTTCTAGTCTCAGCTCTGGGAATGTTGGTTTGG
This sequence comes from Lepus europaeus, assembly GCF_033115175.1. Taxonomy (NCBI): domain Eukaryota; kingdom Metazoa; phylum Chordata; class Mammalia; order Lagomorpha; family Leporidae; genus Lepus; species Lepus europaeus. Next base: position 501,343 of record NW_026909036.1, read on the forward strand.
TCCAACTCAGTTTTGGCCCACCCCTTGAGACTGGGTGAAAATGTTGGAGGAACTTTGAAAACTTTAAAAACACCAGAGAGTGTTTTTAAAGAACTCGTTGACCAGACACTAGACTCCAACAGCCCATTATGGTGTTGGGCCAAAAATTGTATTCTGTTCTTCCTTCCTCAGAGATCCAATTTGTCGGTGACAACTGGGCACAACTTGGCGCAAGGCCTTGGTCTCCAGGCCCCATGCCTTAATGAATCTTTCCTTTACCCCAGATCCTGACAAGATCTCCATCACTCTGCTCCTCTATATGCCTTCATTACCTAACCAAATCTCAATCCCTTCAACTTGAACCCCTGGTCCAATTACCAGGTATTTCCTAGATATTTCATTTGTTAATTTTGGGTCACAGTTTAATTACCCTTTTCACAGACAGGCAGCTTTTCAATCTAAACTCTCATTAAATGTAGCTCCCCACATGACCTGTATTTGTTTAGACAAGTCCCAGTATGTCTGGTATCCTCTACCTTCCTTCTCTAGTCCCTTCTATTGGGTCCCCTCTGTCAGGTCCTTCCAATGTAGTACATAGGGGAAATTTATCGGGGAAATTTTTATTCCCCCACTATGCTTCTTTATACCTTCACCTGTCTCGTCACCAACCTAAGTGGTAGCTAGGACTAGGACCCTCTCTCCAAATTATGCTTTAAAATACCTTTGCTGAGGCTCTCGGCATGAAGACTGATTGTCGAAATTAGGCCCATTAGATAAGACTAAAGATTAACAGACACAGGCAACTATTTTTCCTTATGTGTAAGAACAAAGTTGCAGTATATGTTTGACCAGGCAGAAGTCCATTTTGGCATACCACAAGTAAGGGAACCAATCATTCCTGTGCATACTATTATGACAAATATACCCTAGGTTATGGATGTGGAAGGCTGAATGAGAGGGGGTAATACATGGTAATCCCACCCTCACCTTCCTTCCTTCCTGTGGGCTTCAGTACATGTCTGGATGTTACAGGCAGCAAGAGAGTTTTGAGAGATGTCTCAAGCTCAGGAGAGAGAAGAATTGAGGTATGCTTCCATTTTTAGACTCTCATTCCAGCCAGGAGGCAATCCATCTACACTTTGAGACTCCTTTGACCAATGAGCTTACATACAAATTCCTCATCTTTTTTTGCACCACCATCTGGCCTGGATACAAGTTAGAGGATGGGGAAATTAGCTTAAGTGCATTGACAAAAGTGCCAGCCTCTCTGTTCCCTCTCCCTCCCCCCTCCCCCTACCTCTCTCCTTTCCCCTCCCTTTCCCCTCCCCCTCCCCCTGCTTGTTTCAGAAGCAGTCCCAAGTAGCTGACTGTTGACTAGGCATCATTAGCATGGGGTGTTTTGGAGGGTAGTAAAAAGAAAATTAAACTAATTCAATTGGATTTTAATCTCATGCATGAAAATCTTGGTTCAGCTGTAAGTGGACATTGCATTTAAAGGAATTACTCTCTTGTCAATCTAGGAAGACATCTGGCTTGAAAAATTGCTTTGCAAATGCCAAACTTGTTTTGCAAATTGTTTTGACAGGTTTCTAATGAGATAGCAATGGGTAATCAGCACTTGTTATAGTCCCTAAGGTGGATTTTGCAATCTCTGGTTTATGTCACTAATATCTAACTAGAGTTTTTACAAACAGGAGTAGAATTCCATATAAGTCTAATTTTGACCTTAATTCTGATAAAGATATCAGCATTTTAAGCCATCTAGGTGTGATTGCTAAATGTAAATTGGGTAAAGATAAATAAGATAAATGTGTCTGAATGTAAACTTTGATACCCTTAGCATCTTATATTCTATGGAAAGCTATTTGGGTTTGCTAATATGCTTTCATAAATGTTCTATATGAAAAATAATTCAAAACTGCTTGAAAATAATTGAGGTTGAAATTTTATGTGTTATCTTATTTAGAAAATGTTGTCTTCATTTGGAGATTTTTAAAGGATTCTTCAAAATTCAATTCAAGGGTATCAGAAGAAACATTTGGAAACTGCCCTAAATTTAAAATTCTGTTTAAAAACAGAAGCATCCCTTTTAATATTTTTTAATTGATGACTTTGTCAGTTTTCTAGATAGCTTCAGTAAGATATTTTTTCTTTCCTAGTTTTGACTATTAAAATTGTTCCAAGTTATGGATGATTCCATGTGCTAACTCTTATATTTAAGGTTTTGTTACAGATTTTGGGGATGACCAATGATACATAAATTTTCTCTCCTATTGAGGTAATCTTTGTGTTCTCTAATGCCTCTGATATTTTCTTATTGTTTAAAACAGGTGAATTTTTTTATTAAAAGACTCATGGTTAGTTACAATATATATTTATTCTGAAGCATTTGACTGGTCACTTCACAATAATGATCAAATGTGGTATATAATATGTCATGATGTTAAGAGATCCTATTTATAACAGGTATTTTAAGCACTCTTGGCATCTTGGCAGGCATTAAAAATCAAAGTTCCAAATTCTTGGATTTTTGGTATTTCCAATTGGGACTTTAGAAATGTCAAATGATATATCTCTCATCTTGCAGAGACATCAATTAATTAGGCCTTTTGTATTATATTGAAGATGCTGATTCCATATTTTATCTCTTGTGGATTGGGCTGCAATGAACATGAAGGTACAGATAACTCATTCATACACTGATTTATTACGGTTTCAGTAAGTTCCAAGGAGTGGAATGGTGGGATCATATGGTAGGTCTATATTCAGACTTCTGAGGTATTCCAGATGTCTTCCACAGTGGCTGCAATAGTTTACATTCTCACCTACAGTGAACTAGGGTACCATTTTCCCCACATCCATTCAAGTATTTTTTGTTCATTTCTGTAAGAGCCATTCTAACTGAAAACCTCATTGTGGTTTTTATTTGCACCTCCTTCATGGCTAGTGATCCTGAGCATTTTTTCAATTGTCTGTTGACCGGCTAAATTTCCTCTTTTGAAGAATGCTGGTTAAAGTCCTTTGCCCTTTTTTTTTAAACTGGATTGTTTAGTTGTTGTTGAATTTCTTGAGCTCTTTATCAGTTGCATAGATTATAAAACTTTTCCCCATTCTGTCAGTTGTCTCTTCACTTTCCTGAGTGTCTCTTTTGCATTGCAGAAACCTCAGCTTGATGCAATCCTATTTGTCAAATTTGACTTTGCCTATGCATCTAAAGTCTTTCCAAAGAAGTCTGCCTATTCCCAAGTCTTGCAGAGCTTCCTTCATGTTCTCTAGTAATTTGATAGTATTGGGTCATAGATTTAGGTCTTTTATCCAGTTGAGTGGATTTTTGTGTAAAGTGTTAGGTATCCATCTAGTTTCATACTTTGGCATGTGCAGATCCAGTTTTCCCAGCAACTCTTGTTGAGAGACTGTCCTTGCTCCAGAATTTGATTTTAGCTATTTGTCAAAGATAAGTTGGTTGTAGATGTATGGATTGATGTCTGTAGTTTCTATTCTGTTCCATTTGTCTGAAAGTCTGTTTTTGTGCCAGCACCAGGCTGCTTTGATTATAATTGCTTTATAATATGTCTTGAAATCAGTTATTGTGATGTCCCTGGCTTTCTTTTTTGTTGTATAAGATTGCCTTAGCAATTTGTGGTCTCTTGTGTTTTCATATGAATTTTAGCATCATCATTTTTTCTAGATCTGTGAAGAATGTCCTTGGTATTTTGATTGGAATTGTATTGGATCTGTAAATTGCTTATGGTAGTATGGACATTTTGATGATGATGTTGATTTTCCAATACATGAGCATGGAAGATTTTTCCATATTCTAATGTACTCTTTGGCCAACGCTGCAGTTCACTAGGCTAATCCTCTGCCTGGAGCACCAGTACCCCAGGTTCTAGTCCTGGTTGAGCGTCAGATTCTGTCCCAGTTGCTCCTCTTCCAGTCCAGCTCTCTGCTGTGGCCTGGGAAGGCAGTGGAGGATGGCCCAAGTGCTTGGGCCCTGCACATGCATGGGAGACCAGGAGGAAGCACCTGGCTCCTGGCTTTGGATCAGCCCAGTGCAGCACGCTGGCTGTAGTGGCCATTTGAGGGGTGAACCAATGGAAGGAAGACCTTTCTCTCTATATCTCTCTCTCTCACTGTCTAACTCTGCCTGTCAAAAAATGTACTCTTCTATTTTTTTTCTTTAGTGTTTTCTAATTTTAATTATAGAGATCTTTGACATCTTGGATAAATTTTTTCCAAGTGTTTAATACTTTTTGGAACTATTGTGCATAAGAGTGATCTTAAAATCTCTTTTGCAGTCATGGCATTGCCTGTGCATACAAAAACTTTATTTTTCTGTCTGATTTCATATCCTGCCAAATTATCAAACTTTTTATGAGTTCCAATATTTTATTAGTGTAGTCTTTTGGATCTTCTATATATAGGATCATGTCATCTGCAAATAAGGATAGTTTGGTTTCCTCCTTTCCAATTTGCATCCCTTTGATTTCTTTTTCTATCCTAATGGCTCTGGCTAAATCTTTGAGGAATACCCAGTTTGCATAAGGTTTTCATCATGAAAGCATGCTGTATTTCATCAAATGCTTTCTCTGCATCTACTAAGATAGCCATATGGTTTTTGTTCTTAATTTTCTTAATGTGATGTATTCATTTATTAATTCACAAATGTCAAACCACCCCTGAACACCAGGGATAAATCCCACTTGGTCTGGATGAATGATCTTCTGATATATTAAAAAATTCAATTAAATTCAATTAGCTAATATTGTGTTGAGGATTTTTGCATTTATGTTCATCAGGGATATTGGTCTGTAGTTCTCTTTCTCTGTCACAGCTTTTTCAGGGTTAGGAATTAAGGTGATGCAGGCTTCCTCAAAGGAGTTTGGGAAGATTTCCTCCCTTTCAATTGTTTTGAATAGCTTGGGAAGGATTGGAATTAGTTCTTCTTTAAATGCCTGGTAGAATTCAGCAGTGAAGACATCCTGTCCTGGGCTTTTCTTTTTTGGGAGAGTCTTTATTGCCAATTCAATTTCTGTATTGGTTATTGCTCTGTTTAGGTTTTCTATGTCTTCATGACTCAATTTTGGTAGATTGTATGTGTCCAAGAATCTTTCTATTTCTTCTAGGTTTCCTGTTCTGTTGCCATAAAGCACCTTGTAGGAATTCTTGATGATTCTTTTTATTTCTGTGGTTACATTTCCTTTTCCATCTCCAATTTTATCAATTTGGGTCTTCCTTCTCTTTCTTTGGTTACTTTGACCAATGTTGTATTTGTTTATTTTTCCAAAAAAACCCCCAACTCATTTCCTGGATCTTTTTCTTTGTTTTTTTTTTTTATTTTTGTTGTTGTTTTTCAGTTTTGTTTATTTCTTCTTTTATTGCAATTATTACCTCTTACTAATTTTGGGTTTGGTTTGTTATTGTTTTTCTAGGTCTTTGAGATGCAATGGTAGCTCATTTATTGGTAACTTTCTAATTTCTTCATATAGTCATTGATTGCTGTAAGCTTCCCACTTATCACTACTTTTTCTGTGTTCTATATGTTTTGAAATGAAATATTGTCATATCCATTTGTTTATAGAAGTTTTCTATTTCTCTTTTGATTTTTTCTATGATCTACTATTCATTCAGGACCAGGTTGTTCCGTCTTGACTCATTTCCATATGATATAAAGATTCTTGAGCTGTTGATTTCCAGTTTATTCCATTGTGGTCAGAGAAGATGCATGGTATCTTTTTGATTTTTTTTTAATTTTCTGAGACTAGCTTTGTGGCCTAGCATGTGGTCAGTCCTAGAGCAAGTTCCATATTCTAATGAGAAGAATGTGTATTCTGCAATTTTGTGGTGAGGGTATATCACTGTGGGTTGGTGCAGTGTAAGTTCACCTCCATCTTCAAGCTGACACATTCTTTGGCTTTTGGCTACTGAAGTTCTTTGCTGCGTGCATGTTCATACTTTGTGTCTGTACCTTCCACACATGTCCATGGCATTACTCTTTTTTTCCATAGAATTTCCACTGCAGTTTTCTCTCAATTGTCTGCTGAGATTGCACTTCCTACACTCTACACTTTTTTTCTTACTATTTTTTCCTAGCTAGTGCAGTATGTTGTTCAGTATTCCACCATCTTGGCATGAGGCAACTAGCCTTCCTTAGCATTTTACAGTTGATGACATACTGATGAAGACTGAGGAGGGATGTGAAATAAACAATAAGGCCAAATATCAGTACTTGTTTCCAGCTGATTTTCTACCTTATTATACACTCAGACATTTTATTTTATTTATCTTGTGTTATTTTTATTGTATTATTTATATTGTATTATTTGTTCTTAAAATTTTAATTTTAACTCAAGCTTGAAAACAGTGACATAAATCTGAGATTGATTGAATGGCCATTTCTAATTTCATCTCTGGGAACACTGAGGTCAAGTCATCTTACAGTAAACCACAATTTCTTTTATAAGTTTAAACTAAAATTTCTTAATTTTGTAAAACATATCCTAGGCTATAAAATTAGAGACCTTGTGGCCCATTGTTATTGATAGCCAGTTGGGCTTGTAAATGAACCAAGTTAAAAAACAAGTTTGGTATCTTACAAAGCCATTTCTCACCACATGTTTCACTAGGCACTAAGCTTAATTTAAGCCTAATTTTTATCCACCAAGCGCCTTAGGCCAACAATGCCTGATCAACAGTCAGCTAACTGTCAGACAGCTACCAAGTGTGCCTATGTACTGGCAATGGAATCTGACTTGTATAATAGTGGTGGAGGAACTTTGGCCACAGCTTCCTCCTAAGAGACATGTAGCTGAGGTGGTCTTCTGTTGAGTCCACACAGTAGCACAGTCTATTTTAAAAAAATTATTTATTTGAGAATTAGAGCTACAGACAGAGAGAGGAAGAGACAGAGCAAGGTCTCCCATATGCTGGTTCACTCCCCAAGTAGCCACACAGCCAGAGCTGGGCCGATCTGAAGCCAGGAGCCAGGAGGTTCTTATGAGACTCCCACATGGGTGCAGGGGCCCAAGCATATGGGCTATCTTCCAGTGCTTTCCCAGGACATAAGCAGAGAGCTGGAATGGAAGAGGAGCTGCCAAGACAGAAATTGGTGTCCATATGGGATGATAGCACTGCAGGTGGAGACCTAGCCTACTAAGTCACAATGTGAGCCAAGATAGCCCCAGGTAGTATATAGTCTTTAAATTACACCTCAAAAGGGAGACAAAAGAGATCAAGGTGGTATTGACCATTTGATCCATGAATAGCCTACAATGAGTGAAGAAAGGTAACTAAGTGCAAATCCATTCACAGAGCATTTTCAGATGAAGAAAGATGACTCATATGGGGTCAAGGACATCCACCTATGGTCTACCTATTGACCTAATCAGATGTCGCTGATGAATAGTGAATATTGGCTGCTGGCTTTTCCTTATACCTTGTTTTTTCCTAGGCTCTCTTTTTACTGTCCACCTTTTCATTAACTCCAACGGAAGTTTTAAATGATCCTTGGGTGATACATGACCTATTTTTATCTATGAGCAGAGCAAAGCATTTAAACTTTAAGTTCAGTCTAGGGTAGTTTTTGAACAGTCATGATTTTTTTAACAAAATAGTTAGCAGGAAGCAGGGGGAACGTTCTGAATCTTTCTGAAGAATAGAGAGTGATCCAAGATCAAAGGAAGAAAGACACAGAAGGGCAGGGCCCTCATTCCTAAGGGTGACAGGTACTGAGTGTCTGAGTGCAAGACCATTTCAGTTCTCAGAGAGTTAAGAAAGAAAGACAAAATGATGCTATCAATATTTTACATTAAAGACCCCAACATTAATTCACAACTGTGAAAGTGCAAAGGATAAAATACTGGCGGCCAATCTAAATTTAGAGAAATGTATGACATATCCAATGAATTCAGAAATAATCATTCCATGTTATAAGTGATAACAAGAAAACAGACAATTCTGCCAATCATTATCATAACTCTTCCCTACTAGGAAAGCATGCACTCTACTATGTGCTCTCCCTTGACGTAGAGGTATGATTTTCAGCTGGGCTTGTATGGCTTCCTAGGAGTTTGTGAACTGTCTGAAGACATTTCTAGCTCTCACTGAAGGGGCTGCACTATCTTCTAGTTGGTAGCTGTCTTCCTCCAAGAAACAGTATTGGCTTGTGCTCCAACTAAGTATTATCCAGCTAAAAATGTGTAATGTGTCCAGGTGGGAAGTTCTGGCATAGGATAATGGTCTATATTTTCTCCTTTTTCAGAGTATTTAGCCATTAAACCAGTTCTCCAATAGTATGAAATATTTTTTGCATCATGAACAAACTTTTATAGAATAGTCTGTATGGTGGACAGACACCTTATATCTGTACCCTGTGCTAAGCCCTATGTTTCCCTCTCCATTGGATTGCACTTGGCTCTAGCTGATTGCTGATAGACTGGCACTCCCATTGTAAGGTCTCCTATATGAGGTGCCACTTGGCAGACTTCAAGAAAATTCCCTTGCTGTACAATGCAGTGTGGCATGAGCAGGGAAGTACACATGGCTCCTAGGTCCGGAAGTTAGGTGACAACTGACTTTGAGAATCTGGAGTCCTGTAGCATGTATCACAAGGAAATAAATGATCCTGAAAACAATAACAAATATAATGAATTTAGAAGCATATTCGTCCTTGGTTGAGTCCACAGATATTAGTACAACCCATGTAGAAACTTGATGGTATCTTTAATCATGATGCTGGTCCTTCTGTGGTATATGGGTCTTTCCTAGTCTCCTAGGCTTATTACTCTTCCACAGCTGTTTCTTCCTGATTTCCTAGATGATCCATCTACAATCCTTTTCTCTACATAACCTCATATTCTCTCTGCCCTTGGATATTTCTTACAAGCATGGCCAATCCCTATGTTAAGCTAATACAACTAAGAATCTTCTCCCAGTGATTTCAGCAAAGTGTCTCAATACTAACATGCCTACATATTGAACCTAACTATGAAATGAAGCTCCCCCCATACTAAATAGATGAAATGTTATGTTTTCCTGTATATTCTAATCCTTTGTAGCAAGTATTTTTCCGTGTTTTATATTTTTGCTTCTTACTCATTAGTGTCATTGAGATTAGAAAGGCATTTTCATTCATGTTCATGATTATTATCCATGTAGATTCTGTGTCATCTCTGCAGTGTGAGAGGAGGCAGACAACATGACCACTTTGCAAAAAAAGAGTTAAATGCAGTATTGTGATTTATATGCTGTCTAGTGTAATCATAATGACCTCTGATAAGTGAGCTTGAAGCCATAAGGACTCAGTGTGACACATTTAATCACCATCATCTGCAGGGAAATTCAGAATGGCTTACTTCAAAGAGGTTATGAAGAAGAAAGGTACTAAAATGAGAACTTAGAAAAATATTGCCTTACACATGGTGCTCCTAATTCATTTATTCAAACCCATTCCGTCATTGTAAGGATAAAAGGGACACTGAAGGATAATACCCCCATGAGCTACATGTGAGAAGCTCAAGATTACTGGAGCAGAGACAGAAAAAGGCAGTAATTCCCAAAAGATATAAATAATTACAGATAAACAAAATCAGGACAGGAGGTGCAGAGTGTCAAGTTGACTACAGGTGGGACATTGCTGCCAAGGTCAGCAGCGTGACAAGATGGTAAGGGTCTATGGGTACAGGTGAGGGGAGGATATAGCCACCCACCTCAGAGCAGGTGTGGATACAAGAAGGAGCACAATGGTCAGGCATGTTAGCAACAGAGGCTGTCATGGTGACTGCAGTGGAACTTCTTAAGACCCTGAATGGAAAGTTCTGGCTTTATTCTAGAGGTAGCAAGGAAGCCTTGGGTCAGGTTCTCTGTGAGGTTTACTCTGGAGGACATTAGAGTCCTTCTGGCCATGCAGTCACTTTTGCAGCAGAGGGAAGCTCATGCATCAGTTGTCACCATGTGATATTTCTCATTACCCAAGACTAAAAACCTGAGGATGTAAGGAAACAACCACCCTTGCTAGCATTCATTCTGCAGTGCTTGGAACCCTCACACAATACCTGTTCCAGCACTCACTCAAGAGCAGTAATATGAGAATGATTGGCTACTGATCACAATACCAATCACAGGTTAGGGGAATAGGATTAAAGGAATTTACCTGAGTCTGAGGGACTCTAATACCAATCTTCCCAGCCAATGAATGGTGCTACCCTTGGATGGCATCTGTTGCTGTGAGATCTTTCCATAATTACACTGCTTTCTATTTTCTAAAATGTACTGCTTTGCATGGGCACCTGTGTCTCTAGGCTACTCACCTATCACATTCTGGGTAATCATCCTTGTTGGGGAGGGGGGTTCAGGAAACCAAGGTGGTTAGGCCAAATCAAAGTGAACACAATTGTTAAGATGGGCTATGAGGATCTCCTGACCCCAAAGGGCCACTCTTCCTTCAAGTTCTTCACATTCATGCAGGAAGTCTCTAGGTGAGTATCAGTCTGGGACCTGGGCAAGTGCTAGGGGAAGAGGTAAGGCCTGTCATTTGCCTGAGTCCCAAAAACCATTGAAATTCAATAATCATGATTAAGCATTGACCAGGAACCTGTTCCTTTTCCAAAATTTCTCAACTGAGCTTCAATGTTCTGTTTTTAGAAATAGACTAATTCATGACTAGCATCTTAGTATTCCCATGTAACCACTCACTTGCTGTTTAACATTTTACCTATTTTGCCTCACTTTCTCTATAAAATAAGGGCAACAATTCCTGATGCTCAAACTGTTGTGAGTGTAAAAGGATTTCTGTGTACAAGCACTGCTTAGTGTATAACATGTACTAAGCTTTCTTTTTTGACTTTTAAAAAAGTATATTTTAATTGAAAATTTTCAAAAATATCATTTGTTTCTTTAAGTTTTTTTTTAAGATTTTATTTTATTTATTTGAGAAGCAGAGTTACAGAGAGAAGGAAAGACAGAGAGAAAGGTCTCCCATCTGAAGGTTCGCTCCCCAAATGGCTGCAGTGGCCAGAGCTTGGACTTACTGAAGCCAGGAGCCAGGAGTTTCTTCCAGGTCTCCCACATGGGTATAGGAACCCAAGCACTTTGGTCATCTTCAGTTGCTTCCCCAGGCACATTATCAGGGAGCTGAATCATAAGTGGAGCAGAAGGGAGTTGAACTGGTGTCCATATGGGATGCCAGCACCACAAGCGGAGATTTAGCCTACTATACCACAGTGCCACCCCCTCTAAGTTTCTTATAAAATTCATTTGATTACAAGAGACAGGAATTCATATTAAACTGTTGTAAATAAAGAGCAAATTGATTGACAGTAACCTGGAGGTATGTTTGGCTTCAAGTAAATTAGATATAGGATACACATTATGTAATCAAAGTCTACTTTTCATATTTTGTGTGCTGCTTTTCTCTAATTTATGTTAACAGTTTTCTCAGGACTCTCTTGTTAGAGGATGACTCCAAGTCACCTTCTTCCCGGTTCAAATAGGAAAAGCTCCAATCTTCTTAAATAACTCACTCTCCAACACTGGTGCAGAGGCTCCTGGCTGCTGGGTTCCTGAGTTGTAGGTGTCCATGCCATCCACATAGATCCACTGTGTCCCTCTAATTTGTGTAGAATTTCCCTTGATGTTTTCTCCCTAACTCGTCCCTGCGACTGCCACTCTCCATTTTTGTAAAACTTCTTCTCCTAGACCAGAGCAGTAAGCTCCCTCCCTACTCTGCCATCTGAATCACCAGTCCACTAAACTTTCATTCTCAGATATTGGAATTTGTAATGTCAAATTTTGTGATAATTTAATTGATGTTTGTGACTTCTTGTTTACCTACAATATCTACAAAAAAGGGATCACTTCAGATTACTTCTCATTCCCAAGTTTGTGACTGAAACATAGAAGTGAACTAGACTGAAGAAAGAAGTGTTCAATGAAGAACACAATTTTCCAATTCATTTCTGACATTGTGGTCAAGCAGATACTAGACAGGTGACCAGGAGCTTTGAGTTCTGGTCACAGTTCCACTACTAAAGTAAAGTAAAGTAAAGTAGTCTCCAGATGAGAGATACTGTGGCTATAATAGCCTGTGCTATTTACATATATAGCGTCCTTCTCCCCTTCACATAGGCCACATATACAGGCCACTAAGGAACCCAAGACAGCACGTAGAGTAGGCCTGTCTCCTCTCTGTCTAAGAATAAATGTCTCAGAGTCTCTCTCCAGGGTGTCATACATGATCAAGTGCAAGGAACAGACATCCCTCCTCCCTGAAGTCAGGACCCAGAACACACCAAAAATCCTTGAATGAGAGATAAATTAATGAAAGTGCATGAAAGTTCACAATGATGTGGGAGAAGCTGTTATGGAAACAACCTTCTATGATTGAAAACAACCTTCTATTATTGAAAACAATGAATGCAGTTACATGCTTTTTTGAAGTTCTATAGGGATTTGGAGGAAGAAACTATCAATCCCATTTGGACAAACTCAGGGAAGACTCATACTAATAAGTGAAATGTGATTGAGAAATTCTCAAATATCACATTTTGCATATCTTAAGCTGTTTAGAGAAAGGGTAAGGTGAGGATTGTTGATCTGAAGTTTCATAATACTGAGAATTTGGACATCATGTGAGGCACACACTCAAAGGTGGCTAGTTTGAGGACCACTAGGACTCATGTTATTCAATGCAGCCAAATGAGATAGACATCAATGTATTAATACACACAGTATTTCAAAGAATTCAAAAGAAAAAGTAGTAGAGATGTAGGAGTATTGCTATTCTGCATCTTCCTCACATAATGCCTTCAGTCAGATTCCAACATGACACTGCTGGCATTTGGGAGATCCTGGAAAACCTACTAGGTCATAAGGATCATTTGAGTCACATTTTGAACACCCAAATCTTACTGTGAGCAGTGTATTTGGAAAATGAACCCATGAGGAACCACAGACATGCCAAGATGGCTCAAATGCTTTACCTATGAGCGTGTGTTCAAACAGCCCTTGGGCTCTTGCTGTTTCTCAGCTTTTGTGGGAACAGTTGAGCATGTTTCAGGAATTGAGAATCAATCATATTAGCCTGGAAGAAGCAGCAGGCCTGATGAAAGCCTGATATGTGGCCACAACTTTATTCTCTCATAGAAAAGAGATGTTTCCCTTCTCTTTTCCCTCCCTCCCTATTCTCATCATGTTTTCTCTGTGTGACTCCTTTTTGACTGGCTCTCTCATTTGACTCACAGAAGCTTCTTCCTCTAAAATACATCATGACATAGTCTTACCATGCTCCTCACTTCCAATACTCATATTTTCTTTTGACATCTCTCACTTGCATATTTTCATTTCTTTCCGGGGCAACTCCTTGATCAGTAGGTTCCCAAATTACATGAGGGAAATCAACCTTTGGAAGTTTTCAGGTAAGTTGTTCAAAGCCCATTAGTCTGTTTATTTTGTTTACTTGCTTGGCTTTGCTTTATTTGTACAATGCAGGATGCAACAAACCTTATTACTTGCCTTCCTACTTTTTTTCTATCAGCACTTGTTCCCCAGGGAATCTCACTCAGTCTCACAGCTTTAAAGGTCATGTGAATGATGATGTCATCTGAAAGTCTATCTACAGCCCAACCTCAATCATCAGCTTCTCTTCGATGTTCAGAATAATCTCTCTTTTTTTCACCTTTACAGTTCATTTTACTATGCAGAAATCATTTGGGTCATATATTTTCAGTTAAATCTTGAACTGAGATTACAATATTATAAAAATTTTTTTTACATTAATTCATGAACTGTTTTAGCATACCAAATTGAAATACAAGGTTCAAACCTCAGATTTATGGCAAACAGTCTGTAAAATACAACACAGACATTTTTTTACATTACCAAATCATTCCCATGTAATATTTGCAACTCCTAGCTATTTCACATAAAACAGCTCTCTGACAGACATAGCAAAATTGACACACCATGAAGCTCAACTCTGCAGTCAAGAACTCAAAAGCTGTACCACCTTTTAGAAGGTTTGGCATTTCTGGACCACAACAGTGTACATGTAAAGAAGGCAGGGAACAATTCCTCCTCCTTGCTATGATTTATAAAAAGAAAAATGTTGCAATGCAGCTTGGAATTTTGCATAAAATTCCATAAATATTACCCCTTGGAAAAGTCCAAGGGAATTAAATGGCAAGGACTTTGGGGTCCTAATTTTATTTTCATTAATAGAACCCATGAAATTCAAATGGGTATAATCAAATCAAAAATAGTAAGCACCTACTGTTTTGAGATTCATATTTATTAAAGATTCATGATTAACTTCTTTCCACCTTGAAATCAAGGTGCAAAAAATAGCTATTAAGTGCATTCCAAACTTTTCCTATGTTGCACGGTTTGAATTTTCTGTCTGTCGGCACCAAAGTGAAGTCACATTTCCTCTTGGGGGACAGAAATTCCACATCCGAACATAGAGTAAGTTAGGAAAAAATGACCTTTGTTGCTTATTACTATTGTGATTTTGAGATCTAGGATTACTAATATACTAGCAGTGAACAAAGCAAATTCCTGGCAACAACTGTCAGATTAGTGATGCTAACTCCCTTCCCCTAACCACCATGAAGATTTAGTATAAAAAGTATTAAAAGCAGTTACTAAGCTGAACAAATGGGAAATAAGAAAATAAGGGAATAGTTCAAACCAAAACCAAAAAAAAAGCCTAAACTTGCAATGACTGAAATTAGAAAATTGAAGAAAGTAAGTGTGCTTCACCCCACCCTCCACTCTGAATTTAAATATCCCATGCAAAAGAGCTTCAGGTTTCTGGATAGAGGTGTAGCCCTTCTTTACATTTTCATGCTCTACAGCTTTCTGCAATTTTATCTCCCTTCCCCCACATTTAGCCAATATTTAATAGAATCTTCCACTTCAGCCAAAAGATTTGTGATTCCAAGAACTTACTAAGGTATTCTATATATCCTATCTATACAGAAACACCCACTGATGACAACTGGCTTACTCAAGATTAACATTTTTGGTGTTAAACTGTTAACATCATGCCTACTACTGCACATCAACTCTCCATAACGAATCTGAGCTTCACAAGAATTTACCAAACACTTTACTTAAATTACTAATTAAATAACTGAAAAAGTTCTGATCCAAGCTAAACTGAAAATGGGCTATAAAGAATAATAACCTTTGGCCGGCGCCGTGGCTCAACAGGCTAATCCTCCGCCTTGCGGCACCAGCACACCGGGTTCTAGTCCCAGTCAGGGCGCCGGATTCTGTCCCGGTTGCCCCTCTTCCAGGCCAGCTCTCTGCTGTGGCCAGGGAGTGCAGTGGAGGATGGCCCAAGTGCTTGGGCCCTGCACCCCATGGGAGACCAGGAGAAGCACCTGGCTCCTGCTATCGGATCAGTGTGGTGTGCCGGCCACAGCGCGCCAGCCGCGGCGGCTATTAGAGGGTGAACCAATGGCAAAATAAAGACCTTTCTCTCTGTCTCTCTCTCTCACTGTCCACTCTGCCTGTCAAAAAAAAAAAAAAAAAAGAATAACCTTCAACAACAGTCCATATACACATCTATTCCCAAACTACCATTGCGAGCTAGCCCCTTCCCCAAAGTTTTAGCCTGAAAAAACAGTAAAATCTACACAAAATTTTATTGCAATCATACAAGGGTTACATTAAGTCAAATATAACAAATACTATGATGCAATTTTACATTTATTTAACTACAGTTCAAAGCACAAATTTACACATCCTAAATACACTAAACATATCTAATGAAATCACACTGGTCGTCTTCCACTGACATCTGATAAATCTGCGAGAAACACATTAACTTTACAAGACTTTTAAACATGAATCCTTAGTATAAAAACTGTGTACTTGTATGTAAACGGTTTAATGGGGAACCCAAATAATGGGCTTCCATCTCCACTAAGTCATCCATTTTGTTGCATATTTTATTTTAAACAC
Organism: Lepus europaeus; assembly: GCF_033115175.1. Lineage (NCBI taxonomy): Eukaryota > Metazoa > Chordata > Mammalia > Lagomorpha > Leporidae > Lepus > Lepus europaeus. The sequence goes on from NW_026909036.1 coordinate 517,285, forward strand.
CTAAGGGATAGAACAAACTGGTAAGTTTAAATCTGGATACATTATCTAAATCTCCCATTACCCCCAATAAATTATAGATGAAAACTTATTTCATCTGGCCCCAATTGGCTATTGCTAACCATTTTTGTTTCCAAGATAATTAACAAATAAGATTGTTTGAATTTTTCCCCCCACACTGGAATGTAGACCAGACAAGCTTAACCTGCAACTTCAGATCTAAAGAAGATTTAGTGCCTGTTTAAGCTTCAGTGGGAAAGCTGTCTTCTTGGCTCAACTGAACGCAAGAAGACAAAAAGAAGAAGTTCTTCATCATTGTGTCTGAAGTAATTCCAGAATCTTGCATCTCATACCAATCACTGAATGACATCATGTAATAAATGGCTGGCCTCTGAAAATCATTAAAAGCAGATGGTTCATGGAAGGAATCTGCTCCCATGTTATCAAAGATAAGCCAATCTCCCACATTCAGCTCAGGAAGAAGACAGTTTTCCACAATTAGATCAAGCTCATCACAGGATGGACCCCAAAGGCTGCTTGTAAACAGAGGCTCATCTTCCTTGCATTTCTTGTGAACCTCTGGAATGGCATTTTAAGTTTTCAGACAATTTACTTGCAAAAGAACCATAAACACCATCATTCATATAATACACGAAGGCTGGTTCATCACTTCTGGTGTTTTCTCCAGAGGAAAGTTTACCATTTTCAACAACTCTCTTTGCAATGATATTAACTGCAAGTGTGAATGCAGAAGACACATAGTAGCTGCCAGGTCCTGAAATGATCTTAATACCAGATCCTTCAGGAAAGTAGACATCCAACAGAGGGCTGATAACATGATTAATCTCTTCCAATTGAAACTCAGTTCCTGTGAAGCCTCCACCAATGTCTAACATGTTCATGCTATAGCCAAATTCTCCAGCCATGTCAAAAGCACATCGTGCATCAAACAGAGCATGGACATATACTTGAGATTCTTTGCAAGCACTTGAAACATGAAATTTAACCCCAATTATTTGCACATCTAGTTCCTTAGCACATTCCAAGAGATGCCTACAGTTCTTCAGTGAGGTGCCAACCTTCATAGTACCCTCTTCACCTCCAATATTATCTTCTGTTGCAATGTGTAGTAAGACTAGCATTTTGATGATTATGGGCAATCTTCTGCAATTTCATTGTCACATGTCATGATATTCACTCCAACTTTTGCGGCATATTTTATCTGAGATGCCTGCTTGCAAGAACTTATGTAAATAATGTTTTCTGGTGGCACACCTAATTCTTGCACTAAAGCCATTTCATTTTTACTGGAACAAGCAAACCCATTTCCAAGAGCTGCCAAAATCTCAAGTACAGCTGGAGCAGAGTTGCATTTCACTGTATAGAATGGCTTAATCTGAGCCACTACATTCTGCCATTGACTGTGTTTCTTCACAATCTTTCCAAGATCTCCCACAAAAATGCACTTTTCCGTGTCAGGGTATATTCATATACATAGTTATCAATAACATTTCCAAGGTTTGTTCCTTCACTCAACAGGCCAACGGAGTAGTTTGCATCATCAATAAATCCTTTCATCTCAGCTGTATTCCACAAAGCCAAAAGTCATAGACCAGGAAAAACAAGAGACGGACCACCAACCCTATGTCTGGGTCCTTAGAATATGCAACAAAATGGACAAGTTAGGAGATGGAACCCCCCATCATCAGCTAGGTTCCCAAGGTGGCTCAGCATTGAAGTCAAACTGCTCTCTATACAACACTTCTCCTAGGCCCTCTGGGTAGCTGTATACTTGGTCAGAAAGTTCGCCATGAGATAATGGCCCAAAGAGTCAGGTAAAGCATCTTCTCTTCCTTGGCGGAATTTTTAAAGAGGGATGTGGTTACCTTGAGCAGAAATACCCAAGGTGGCCTGGGCCATAGGCTGCAGGAACGACGTGGGGGGAATACTTCTTCACATAACACATTCATTACTATGTCTAATAGAAAGCTCCGAAATTACCTGTCCTGACCCTTGATTTTTCTCTCTCCTACTCTCCTTTTCTCTTTCTATCCAATTTCTCTCTCTCATTTTGAAGGAAATAGCTAAACTTTAATTTGGGAAACAGAAAAGTAAGTTCCTAAACTCTGTTGTGGTCTCAGTATCATTTTCCTTTCCTCTGTCTTTATCTCCCTGTCCTTTCCCTTGACTTTGAGACAAGAGACATAGAGGTGCTAATTGAGGAAGCTGAGGAAAAAAATTGCAAGCTTGACCTTCACCTAGAATCTGTATATAGATACAATAATGGCCAGATGGCCTACATGGCAGATGATTTCAGGAAAACTCTGTTTGGTGAGTGCCACTCACCAAACAGCCAGCCCTGTAAACATATAGTCCTTAGGCAACTCAGTGCCTTCAATCTCAGCCTGTTGGCCAGCTCATATTCTCATAGAGAGTGTACTCTCCTTTGCTATAATAAACATCTGCTGTTACACTTACTCCCTGTGTGTGCCTCATTCATTTCACTGTCTGACGTTTAAATGTCTGGTACTCACATTTCTACTCTAAATTCCAACAACACTAAATGCTCAACTAATAAATACTCCTATTGAATTTTCTTTCAAAACAGACCTCAATTTCATTTACTTCCCCCAGCTGTACTTTTCATTCTACTCCTAAATGACTCCCTCTCCTGGACTGCTAGGTAACAATATTCTCATAGTGGTACTTATTTTATAGTTCCATAACAATAAATCATTTTAGAGTGAATATTTCATAGCAGTGTATATATCCTTTAAATTCTAAATCACATCTACAAACATCCTTAGTTAAAGTTCTCTGGTGTGTTCCATTGCACTCTGTTCTTATTTACAAGAACATCTCTAACTTACTGCAGATTTTCTATGTGATCCTGAGTTAATCTTTCTTTTTCCCTGAACGTACTTTCATACTACACAGAATAAACTGAACATGAGACGTGAAATGCTGAGGTAGGGAGATTCATCAAGCCGTCATCACACTGAATCATCTCGTAAGTTGGAATATATGGTTACAGCCAAGTCTGAGAAAACTGGTTCCTCATTTGAACATCCATCATAAATGTCATTTTGAGGAGAGAACATGAAGTCACAGTCTGACTTAAAGAGAATGCATCAAACTTTTGTGATCACACAAAGAGTATATATTTTGTAAAATGGTTTGATAGAATCACAGAAAAATGTGTGACTGCAGCCTATCCCAAGTCTGATATGCAAGGAAATCTGAACTGTTCAGTTCTAGGCAAAAATTTTAAAAATATTTTAAAAGGAAATTATGACTCAGTTAAAGTTACACAAACTGTCCTTAAGAAAGTAAATTTATAAATTAATTACTTTTCAAAACATTTAGTTAAATGTCCTATGAATGCTTAGTGATTTAAATGAAATTATCAACAAATCATTAAGGAAAGCTGGAGAAAGATGTATGAACCAATAAAGAATGTAAACAAAAAATAATGCTTCAGTGAAGGTGGGACTGTAGAACGTCTTGTATATGCTGACTTGATTACCATTGCATGTAAACCCTCAAGTTAGATGATTGGGTAAGAAAGAGGTATTGGTTGGCTCCAAACATCAAAAAGCAGCTAAGAAAATGGAAAGGCTGGTTATCAAGGTTATACTGTGTGCATGTGTTGGAATACTGCACAGTGTCCCACAAAACTGTGCAAGTGTTACTTATTAACCAAAATATTTAAATATTAATTAATTAATGATAAGATTTTTAAAGCATATTATCAGGAAGAAACAACCAAACTAATATCATGGAAATGACAAATGCAATAGAACTATTTATGAAGTGATTCCAATTTCAGTTTTGAAGATGAGAATGCATAGATGAAGATTTGAAGATGAGAATGCATAGGAATCAGTGAACTTGAAGAGAAGGCAAAGGAAGTTGTCTAGTCTGAGTAGAAGACATAATAAATAAACAAATAAACATATCTCAGGCTTCTTGTAGTATAACATCAATTGTACTAACATACACATCAAGGGATTCCCATTAGGAGTGCAGGAGGAGAGACAGAATATTTGAAAAATTATAGCTAAAAATATCCAAATATGGCAAAATTTGGCAAAATAAAGTCCAATGCACAAACAATACATAGCCATATGGAAGATACAGAATATTAATGACCTATTAATGGTAAAGCTGTATTAATGGACACATACTTAGCAATGGTGCCATGGACTTTTCTATGTGGAAGGATTTTTAATGAATATTTTATTTTTACCTTTTAATCATTTCATAATTCATTTCTTTTTTATTTTAATTTTAATTAATTTAACAGATTCAATAAAATTTGTAGATACTAGTCTACTTGATACAAAGGTAATTTGAAAAGTTCCTGGCTGAATGGGATTCAATACAAGTTATTTTTGGATGTAAAACTATTTTGAAATCATGAATATATTTTTCATATTATGCATTCTCCACAAATCTTTTCAATATGACATTATAAGTCATTTCATGTATCAATTTCTTCATTTATACCATTCATAATATCTGCCTCCACTTTTTTTTGTTGCAGCCCATCGAAATAGGTTTTTCTTTTTAGTGCTTGGTATTGAAAATTGAAATTTCAATATAGAAGAATACTGTAGCTCAATGAATGAATGACTCACAAAGTTTCCTCACTTGTAGGATGTAAAATGCAAGGTGACTAGGACTATAATACTAAACAACAACTATAATACTCATAGTTGTTGTATGAACTGATGGTTTACAGACCTCAAAAAATTCATCATGTTGCCTTTTGACTTCGAAATTAGCAAACAGATCAAATGAGCTTCATGGCTGATTTTTAGCAATATTTAATTAAGATGGACTATATATAAATATATAAATATATATATACAATAAATAAGAATGAATACAAATAAAATGATGTTTGAAGATGGTATGAACAAAAATAGGCAAATTAGAGGAGTTAATTTTCAGAACATATAATGTTAGCACTATTATAAGCCATCAAAACTTATGAATTTAACAGTTAAAGGTTTCAAATTAATAATGTAAAGATTCATTGAAAAAGAATAAAAGATATACTTTCAATTATATCAAGAGAGAAAAACCAACACCAAATCAGTCATTATCATTTATTCATTCAAAAATCAATCAATATATAGGCAACAAAGAATGAACTACATGAATGTAAATAATATTAAGTAACTTGTTTATTTTTAAGATTTATTTGTTTGAAAGGCAGAGTTACACAGAGAGATAAGGAGAGGCAGAGAGAAGAGAAAAAGAGATAGAGAGAGAAGTGTCTTCCATCCACTGGTTCACTCCCCAGTTGGCTGCAATGGCTGTAGTTGCCTGATCCAAAGCCAGGAGCCAGGAGCTTCTTTTGGGGTTCCCACATGGGTGTAGGGGCCCAAGCACTTTCTTACTGCTTTCCCAGGCCATAACAGAGATCTGGATGGGAAGTGGGGCAGCCAGAACTCAAACCAGTGCCCATGTGATGCCATTGGTGGCTTTACTCACTACTCTCCAGCGCCAGACCCAAGTAATTTATTTCAAAGTTTGACTGAGTACACATAGAATTAACTGGAGGTCGGCGCTGTGGCTCAATAGGCTAATCCTCTGCCTGCAGCGCTGGCACACCGGGTTCTAGTCCCGGTTGGGGTGCTGGATTCTGTCCCAGTTCCCCTGTTCCAGGCCAGCTCTCTGCTGTGGCCCGGGAGTGCAGTGGAGGATGGCCCAAGTGCTTGGGCCCTGCACCCCATGGGAGACCAGGAGAAGCACCTGGCTCCTGGCTTCAGATCAGCATGGTGTGTGGGCCGCGGTAGCCATTGGAGGGTGAACCAATGGCAAAAGGAAGACCTTTCTGTCTGTCTCTCTCTCTAACTGTCCACTCTGCCTGTCAAAAAAACAAACAAAAAAGAATTAACTGGAAACATTTTGACTGGTAATCAAAGGTAAATTTCTTTTTCAGAAACCAGATCTGAAGTGTTTAAATGGAATGATACATTAAGTATACAATCTGTCACTGCATTTCTCAAAACAGAAATCAAGCAGATCATATTTTCTGGGCACCATAATTACAATAGAAACCATCAAGTAAAATGTAACCACAAGTGATATGTACTTACATGTACACTTCCTTAAGATCATTGAAATTAACACAATTTAAATATGAAACAGAGAAGGATTATTTTTGTAGATTCATGGAAGTGCTAATGAGGAAAATGATGATTGAAAATAAAATTCTGAATTCACATAAATAATCTTACCAATATTAGTTTAATCTTACAGAAAAATAGTAATTCTGAACTTGTACATAGGGACTATTCTTCACAACCAAGTATAATACTGCAGAAGTTGTATAAAATATAGAACTGGTTATATAGTATTATGATAATCATATTCCACAAATTATCATTACCCCATAGTACACTGGGGAAGAGGAGTGTGTTCCAAATGAAAAGGAAAAAAAAAGATTTCTCATGAGACATGTTTGTTTATTACAGAAAATTTGTGTGAATTATTATTTTGTATACCATTTATAATTGTGCTTTTTGGGCAAAATGTTTTGTAGTTTAACAGTTTCTAGTGCAGAAAGGTAAAATCCTCAAATGCTATTAGATTCACTAAAATGCCCAATAAAGTTGGAAAGAAATTCTGAGGACTCCCTAACTATAAAAGTAAACCAAGAAAATGGTCCAGGGAAAGAACCAAACTAAGAAGCAAGTTCTCCATTCAAACAAGATTTATCACAAATATTACAAATCTATATGAGTTGTTCAAATTGCAGGGGGTAAATGGAATTTGAAAATGAATCATAAATATTCCAAAGTGCTATCTCAGTCATATGAGAATCAATCTTTATATTATCTTTCAAACAAGAAATAGCTAATAGCTATCAAAATGAATTTCAACATCATATAAGCTTCAGACTTGTGGATTGTATTGAAAACATGTAAGTCAATACAATGGACATGGGAGAATCACAAAAAATAAAATAACATGAAAATAACAAGAGACTACATGTGTAAAAGCACTATTTGCAAATGAGTGAGTAAATAACAGAAAATATAGTGAAACTACTTAATATAAAACATGGGTTAAACATTAGACTAAGCTAGACAGAAGAGTAATGAACTGTAATATTAAGCACAGTTAGTACAAATAAAGGAGAAAATCTACATATGTTAAAATATTAATATACATATACAAAGGTTAAAATGTAAAAAATGTAAAATGTAAAAAAATGAATAAAAAAATCTAGCTGTTTCTCTGGAATACAGAAAATAAACAAATTACAATAAGCCCAATATACTAATCATTTTTATTGTGTAAGTTTCCAAAATTGATGAGATGTAAACCTCATCATGTAAACCTGAGATCAGGAATTTATTGTAGGAAGGAGGAGGAAAGGTGGAAGCATGTGTAGGAGGGAGGGTAGGGTAGGAAGCATCACGATATTCTTAAATCTCCCCATATGAAATAAATGAAACTTGTATAAATAAAATAAAATAAAATAAATATGAAAAGAAAATAAATTTATTTTGACAAAAAGTAAAACTTTAAGAAAAAATTCTTTAACAATATCCATACCTTGTAACATCAAAGAGAAAGATGATTTAATTACGTGAGAAAAAAGGATGATAACTTATAGAAACAAGAACAAAATTCCAGGGGCTGGCACTGTGGCACAGTGGATTAATGCCCTGGCCTGAAGTGCCAGCATCCCATTTGGGTGCCAGTTCAAAACCCAGCTGCTCCACTTCCAATCCAGCTCTCTGCTATGGCCTGGGATAGCAGTAGAAGATGGCCCAAGTCCTTAGGCCCCTGCACCTATGTGGGGGACCCAGAAGAAGCTCCTGGCTCCTTGCTTCAGATTGGCTTAGCTCCAGCCATTGCTGCCAATTGGGGAGTGAACCATTGGATGGGAGACCTCCCTCTCTCTTGGCCTCTCCTCTCTCTGTGTAAATCTGACTCTCAAAGAAATAACTAAATCTTTTAAAAAAAAACAAAATTCCCATAGTTTATATAGTCTCAAACAGAAATAAATATTAGCAATTCATAGAGAAACTCATTAAAGGCAGAATTGTGTCCTTAGTTAAGAAGCCTTTACAAAAGAAAATTTAGATTACTTTCTAAAGTAAGAAGACCTAGGAATTATGTATCAAAACAACCTTCATAGGACCACACAACAAAAAGGGAAAAATTTGTTTTCCCAAATTCTTAGTAAAGTACATGAGGAAGATACTTCAGCAGATGGACAACATTGAAGTAAGAGACTCATATAGTCTTTTTCACTGTCAAAGTAAAAAAAAATAAAATAAAAGTAAAATTCATCTCATCTAAATTTTATTTTAAAAATCCTGTTTTGAATTTTTAACAGATGATAAAAATTATGTTTTCAAAAGATTTGTTTCATCAGCTTTTTGAAATTGATATCATATCAATCACATTTTGTAGAATAGCAATTATTCTTTTATCAGAACTAATTAGCACCAAGAGACTGACAGTGGCATAGACACTTCCCACAAGCCTCTGGACATCCAGAACAACTGGATCATCATATTTCCACAACATGGTTGAGGAGGATGAAATGATGATATCCAAACAGTATATGATCACAAAGAAAGTTACAAGCAGCAGCACAGTATGGGTGGCCCTTGTTGCTATGGAGGTTCTTGGGGAAATATTTATACTGTGAAGGTACCCAGACCTCTTCTGCTGGCTAGATAAGAGAATCACCACGTATGCACTGGAGAGCAGCATGATTCCTACAAAGAAGACATTTTGAGACAATTTGAGAATGAAATATATTTCCATGATGGAGTTCACCGAGGAAAGTGAGCAGTACTTACTGACATTGAGTAGATTGGTCATGTTGGAATGACCTACAGTGTAGATGATCATGATGCTATTGGAAGACAAGTTGATGGACCAAAAACAGAAGGGAGCATGGCTAACATAATTTGTGAGTTTATGTTTAAATCTTTTTTTTTTCATTTTCAATTCTCTTTATATACAGAAGATCAGTTTAGTATATATTAGGTAACAATTTCAACAGTTTGCCCCCATATAGCAACACAAACTGAAAAAAAAATACTGTTGGAGTACTAGTTAAAGCATTAAATAAGAATGTACAGCACATTAAAGACAGAGATCCTACATAATATATTTTTTTAAAAAATAAATTAATTTTCTATGCCATTTCCAATATAACACCAGGTTGTTTTTTTTTTTCCATTTCCAATTATCTTTATATACAGAAGATCAATTCAGTATATAATTAGTAAAGATCTCATCAGTTTGTACCCACGCAGAAACACAAATTGTAAAAATACTGTTTCAGTACTAGTTACAGCATCACTGCACATTAGACAACACATTAAGGACAGATCCCACATGGGATATAAGTATACAGTGACTTCTGTTGCTGAATTAACAATTTGACACTCCTGTTCATGGCGTCAGTAATCTCCCTAGGCTCTAGTCATGAGTTGCCAGGGCTATGGAAGCCTTTAGAGTTCACTGACTTTGATCTTATTCCGATAAGGTCATAGTCAAAGTGGAAGTTCTCTCCTCCCTTCAGAGAAAGGTACCTCCTTCTTTGATGGCCCCGTTCTTTCCACTGGGATCTCACTCACAGAGATCTTTCATTTAGGTCTTCTTTTCTTTTTTTTTCTTTTCCATGGTATCTTGGCTTTCCATGCCTACAATACTCTCATGGGCTCTTCAGCCAGATCTGAATGCCTTAAGGGCTGATTCTGAGGCCAGAGTGTTCTTTAGCACATCTGCCATTCTATGAGTCTGCTGTGTATCCCACTTCCCATGTTGGATCCTTCTCTCCCTTTTTGATTCTATCAGTTAGTATGAGCAGACACTTGTCTTGTTTGTGTGATCCCTTTGACTCTTAGACCTATCAGAGCCATCAATTGTGAACTGAAATTGATCACTTGAACTAGTGAGATGGCATTGGTACATGCCACCTTGATGGGATTGTATTGGAATCCCCTGGTACATTTCTAACTCCATCAATTGAGGCAAGTCCGATTGAGCATGTCCCAACTTGTACATCTCCTCCCTCTCTTTTTCCACTCTTAAATTTAACAGGGATCACTTTTCAGTTAAAATTTAAACACCTAAGAATAATTGTGTGTTAATTACGGAGTTCAACCACTAGTACTACAACAACAATATCAACAATAACAAATACTAAAAAGGATAAAGTATTACATTGTACATCAAGAGTCAGGACAAGAGCTGATCAGGTCATTGTTTCTTATATTGTCCATTTCACTTCAACAGGTTTCCCTTTGGTGCTCAGTTGTCACCGATCAGGGAAAACAAATGATATTTGTCTCTTTGGGACTGGCTTAATTCACTCAGCATGATGTTTTCCAGATTCCTCCATCTTGTTGCAAATGACTGGGTTTCATTGTTTCTTATTGCTGTATAGTATTCTATGGAGTACATGTCCCATTATTTCTTTATCCAGTCTACTGTTGATGGGCATTTGGGTTGGTTCCAGGTCTTAGCTATTGTGAATTGAGCTGCAATAAACATTAATGTGCAGATGGCTTTTTTATTTGCCAAATTAAGTTCCTTTGGGTAAATTCCAAGGAGTGGGATGGCTGGGCTGTTTGGTAGCGTTGTTCAGGTTTCTGAGCAATCTCCAGACTGACTTCCATACTGGCTTAACCAGTTTGCATTCCCACCAACAGTGGGATAGTGTCCCTTTTTCCCCCACATCCTCTCCAGCATCTGCTGTTGGTAGATTTCTGAATGTGAGCCATTCTCACCGGGGTGAGGTGAAACCACATTTTTTTTTCATTTAAATTTCTCTGATTGCTAGTGATCTTGAACATTTTTTCATGTGTCTGTTGGCCATTTGGATTTCCTCTTTCGAAAAATGTCTATTGAGTTCCTTGGCCCATCTCTTCAGTGGGTTGTTTGTTTTGTTGTTGTGGATTTTCTTGATTTCTTTGTAGATTCTGGTTATCAACCCTTTATCTGTAGTATAGTTTGCAAATATTTTTTCCCATTCTGTCAGTTGCCTCTTCACTTTCCTGTTTCTTTTGAAGTACAGAAACTTCTCAATTTGATGCAATCCCAAATGTTAATTTTGGCTTTGACTGCATGTGCTTCTGGGGTATTTTCCAAGAAGTCTTTGCCAGTACCTATATCTTGCAGGGTTTCTCCAATGCTCTCTAATAATTTGATGGTTTCGGGTCGTAGATTTAAGTCTTTAATCCATGTTGAGTGAATTTTTGTGTAAGGTGAAAGGTAGGTATCTTGCTTTGTGATTCTGCACGTGGAAATCCAATTTTCCCAGCACCATTTATTGAATAGACTGTCCTTAGTCCAGGGATTGGTTTTGGATCTTTGATCAAATATAAGTTGACTGTAAATGTTTGGATTGATTTCTGGTGTTTGTATTCTGTTCCATTGGTCTATCCATCTGTTTCTGTACCAGCACCATGCTGTTTTGATCACAACTGCCCTGTAGTATGTCCTGAAACCTGGTATCGTGATACCTCCAGCATAGTTTTTGTTGTACAAGATTGATTTAGCTATTCGAGGTCTCCTTTGTCTCCATATGAATTTCAGCATCATTTTTTCCAGATCTGAGAATATCTTTGGTATTTTGATTGGTATTGCATTGAATGTATAAATTGCTTTTGGGAGAATAGACATTTTGATGATATTGATTCTTTCAATCCATGAGCATGGAAGATTTCTCCATTTTTTCGTATCCTCTTCTAATTCTTTCTTTAAGGTTTTGTGGTTTTCATCGTAGAGATCTTTAACGTGCTTGGTTAAGTTTATTCCAAGGGATTTGATTGTTTTTGTAGCTATTGTGAATGGGATTGATCTTAGCAGTTCTTCCTCAGCCATGGCATTGCCTGTGTATACAAAGGCTGTTGATTTTTGTGCATTGATTTTATATCCTGCTACTTTGCCAAACTCTTCTATGAGTTCCAATAGTCTCTTAGTAGAGTTCTTTGGGTCCCCTAAATAAAGAATCATATCATCTGCAAAGAGAGATAGTTTGAGTTGTTCCTCCCCAATTTGTATCCCTTTAATTTCTTTTTCTTGCCTAATAGCTCTGGCTAGAACGTTGAGAACTATATTGAATAGCAGTGGTGAGAGTGGGCATCCCTGTCTGGTACCAGATCTCAGTGGAAATGCTTCCAACTTTTCCCCATTCAATAGGATGCTGGCTGTGGTTTTTTCATAAATTGCTTTGATTGTATTGAGGAATGTTCCTTTTATACCCAGTTTGCTTAGAGTTTTCATCATGAAAGGGTGTTGTATTTTATCAAATGCTTTCTCTGCGTTATTGAGATAATCATATGGTTTTGCAAACTATGCAACAGATAAAGGGTTGATAACCAGAATCTACAAAGAAATCAAGAAACTCCACAACATCAAAACAAACAACCCACTTAAGAGATGGGCCAAGGACCTCAATAGACATTTTTAGAAAGAGGAAATACAAATGGCCAACAGACACATTAAAAAATGTTCAAGATCACTAGCAATCAGAGAAATGCAAATCAAAACCACGATGAGGTTTCACCTCACCCCGGTGAGAATGGCTCACATTCAGAAACCTACCAACAATAGATGCTGGAGAGGATGTGGGGAGAAAGGGACATTAACCCACTGTTGGTGGGAATGCAAACTGGTTAAGCCAGTATGGAAGTCAGTCTGGAGATTCCTCAGAAACCTGAATATAACCCTACCATGCAACTCAGCCATCCCACTCCTTGGAATTTACCCAAAGGAAATTAAATTGGCAAAGAAAAAAGCCATCTGTGCATTAATGTTTATTGCAATTCAATTCACAATAGCTAAGACCGGGAACCAACCCAAATGCCCATCAACAGTAGACTGGTGTATTGAAGAGAGCGAGTGAGCAAGGAGCGGAGCAGCACAGCCTCCCATCCTCCCAGCTGGTGTTAGTGCCCGGATGGCAGGCTCTGTACTCCTCCCCTCCAGTCCCCGGCAGCAGTAGGCAAGTGGGGACTGAACCACTGGTTCTCCATGTTCCCACTGCCAGGGCCGTAAAAAAAAAGAATAATAAAAAAAAGTAGACTGGATAAAGAAGTTATGTGATATGTACTCTATAGAATACTATACAGCAGTCAAAAACAATGAAATCCGGTGATTTACAACAAGATGGAGGAATCTGGAAAACATCTTTCTGAGTGAAGTAAGCCAGTCTCAAAGAGACAAATATCATTTGTTTTCCCTGATCGGTGACAACTAACTGAGCACCAAAGGGGAAACCTGTTGAAGTAAAATGGACACTATGAGAAACAGGGACTTGATCAGTCTTTGTCCTGACTATTGATGTACAATGTAATACTTTATCCATTTTAGTATTTTTTTGTGCTAGTACTTATTGCTATGGCCAGAAATAGTTTAATAGTTTATCAAGAATAGTTACTAAGTTTATATTTAGTGATATGATTATGATTAAGTGATATGATTATGGTTAGATCTTGCTGTAGGAGTAGGGTTAGACCTGTTATTGTTCAGGTTAGGGCTAGTGCTAGGTCTGTTGCAGGGTTGTATTAGAGACATGGTTAAGTTTAGAGCTAGGGTTAGTGTAGGTTTAGGGCCAGGAATAGGGTTAGGTTTAAATTTAAGGTTATGGTTAGCATTAGGGTTAAGGTTATTGCTAGGGTTAGAATAACAAATGGTAAGGAGTAGCACTAGGGTAATAACTAAAGTTAACACTATGATTTAGGGTAGGAGTAGATATAGCATTACAATTAGAACTAGGCTTAAGAATAGAGCTAGATTTTACCATGAGGTTTGGGCTTAGGAGAAGTTCTAACATTGAGCATAGGGTTAGTGTTAATGTTAGAATCAATGTTACATCCTGGTTAAGATTTTGACCTGTACTATGATTGGCTTTAGTTTTAGATTAGAGTTAGCATGAGTTTTTGGCCTAGAGGAATTGGAGATTTATGTTAGGGTTAGGGTTAGATTTGTTAGAAACTTGGCATATTTAAGGTGACATTTCTGGTTATGGTTAGGTATAATGTAATGTTTAGTGTTTGGTAGGACTAAGACTACTATTAAGGTTTGCTTTATGCATAGGACTAGGGATATGGGTAGGACTAGGGTTAATCTAGCATTAGGGATAAAGCTGGGGTTAGGTTGAGGAAAAGGGCTAGGTATTGAAATACATTTGGGGTACTGGTGCCGTGGCTCACTAGGCTAATCCTCTGCCTGTGACTCCGGTACTCTGGATTCTAGTCCCAGTTGGGGCGCCGGTCCTGTCCCAGTTGCTCCTCTTCCATCCAGCTCTCTGCTGTGGCCTAGAAAGGTAGTGGAGAATGGCCCAAGTGCTTGGGCCCTGTACCCACATGGAAGACCAGGAGGAAGCACCTGGCTCCTGGCTTTGGATCGGCACAGTGCGCTGGCCGTAGTGGCCATTTGGAGGGTGAACCAATGGAAGAAAGACCTTTCTCTCTGTCTCTCTCTGTCACTGTCTAACTCTGCCTGTCAAAAAAAATAGATTTGGGGCTATGCCTGGGTCTATAAATGTGTTTAGGGATGGAGTACAACTATTGATAGGGCTAGTGACAGGATTTGCCTAAGAGCTATGTTTAGAGCTTGACTTAGCTATGGCTAAGCTTAAAATTAGAACTACAACTAGGCTGAAAATTATGTATAGAGTTAAGGCTAGGGCTAGTTTAGTACTGGTATTAGGGCTGTAAATAGGGTTAGCTTGAGGTCTATGGTTAAGAACAGTTAATGTTAGGTTTAAAGTTAGGGTTAGAGTTAAGATTATGGTTAAAACTACAATAAGTTTTATAGTGAAGGTTAGAAAAGGGTGTACGTTTAAGTTTCAGGCCAGAGCTAGGCTTGCTATTTGATTATGACCAGCATTAAATTTATGGTTAGGATTAGGTATAGGGGTAGGTCCATAGCTCTGGTAGGTTTTGTGATATGGTTTGCTTTTTTTTTTTTTTTTTAGCTTGTGCTAAGGTTAGGTTTATGCCTAAGACGAAAGTTAGGGATAGACTTAAGTCTAGGGCTATAGTTAGGGTTAGGGTTAAAGCTATGATTAAGTTTAATGTTAGGGTTAGGGATAGTGCTAGGTTTAGGTTTAAGCTTACAGTGTTATCACTGGGGTTATGGTTATGTTTAGGATTAGAGTTGGGGTTTCATTTAGAATTAATACTAACATTAAGGCCTGGGCTAGGGTTACAATTGGAGTTAAATTATGTTTAGTGTTATATTGTGGCTTGGATTAGTTCAAGTGCTAGGTCTATAGCTACATTTAGGCTTATGATTAGTTTAAAATTAGGGCTTAAATTCCAGAGAAGGCATAGACTCAGATCAGTAATGGAGTATTAGGTTTAGAGATAAAGTAAAAAGTAGGGTAGGTTTTAATCTAGAGTTTTGTTTATGGAACTGTTAGTGAAAAGAAAGGACTAGGTTTATAGTTAGTATTAGATCTATGTTTAGCATTAGATCCATGACTAAGTCTAGAGTTAGAGCTTGGGTTAGGATTGTTTCTAATTATGTTTAGAACTATTGTAAGTGCCATGTTTATTGTTAAATTTAGAGCTAGAGCTCTGGTTATGGTTATATTAAGGAGAAGGGATAGCACTAAGTCATAAGGCCAAAATTTCAAAACATTAGAAAATGTTTGCCAGTATTTAATTTAGTCTTTGGGTTAGAGCCTGGGCTAGGGTTAGATTTGGTGCTGGATTAGGGTTGAGTTAGTGTTAAGGTTGGGACTAGCATTAGACTTGGGGTTATGAATGGGCATAATTTCTAGGTAATTCAAGCTTATGATTAAGTTCAACATTATGTTTAGGGGTAGGGTTTGGCTTATGACTAGTGTGAGGTCTAGGGTTTGAGTTAAGATTAGGGTTAAGGCCTTGACTAAGTTTAGGGTTAGAGTTAGATTAGGATTAATGCTAAATTTATTGTTAGGGTTAGGTTTAGGACTAGGGCTACACCTAGGGTTAACATTAAGTGTAGACTTAGGGTTAGAATTTAGTGTAGGATTGGTACCTAGAATAGATTTCAGGTTAGTTGAAGTTAGGAATAAGATAGTCTTAGGTTGAGGGTTACTGTTAGGATTAGGGTTAGAGGTTAGATTAGTGTTAGGTAAGGAGTTAGTGTTAGGTTCATGAATAAGGCTTGGCCTAGGGTTAGGGTTGGGGTTAGGTTAAGGTTAGGTTTATGACTTGGGTTAGATGTAAAGCTAAGGCTGTGGTTAGGGTTGAGGTTAGATTGATGAGAGCTAGCATTATTTTTCAAGCTTGTTTTATGGCTATGGACAGGTTTGATGCTAGGTATAGCACTAGATTTTATACTTGGACTATGAATGAAATGTCATTGAGACAAGGGTTAAGGATAAAGGTAGAGTGAGTGTTAGAATTTGGGCTGGGGATAGCCTTTAGGGTTATGTTCAGAGTGATGGTTAGGGTTAGAAAATGAAATGCTGCAAGTGGCTTCTGTTTGATATTCTAATTCTAGTTCTGGTACTTCAGGCACAGCTACTACTTCAAGTATGAATAATCACTGTTTTAGAAGCATTGAATCTGCATTGCTTTTTAAGGGCATTATAGTTATATTAGACAATATGATTAACTATCTGAAGGAAGTTAGTGTTGTCAGCCTGAACCCCCTTCCTTGTCTGAGCTTCAGACTTAGCAGCTCTTTTGAGTATTGCTAATGTACAGTGTGTTCTCATGACTGGAATAAAAATATTTGCTAGGTAAATTAGAAATAAAGCCAGGAATTCATTTTTAGTAAATCTAATGTAAACAAATGGTAAACTGGAATTAAAAAAAAATCTTGAAATAGCTTTGGACAACACACAATTTTCTAGTGACAATAATTTTGCCTGTGTTCTTACATTTGTGATTTTACTGAATTTTTGCATATAAAGCAATCAATGAATACACAGAGTATACTCAATGAAGAATCCAAGATGTAATTGAGAATATCACGCATTCCTTGCAATAACTTTAGGCAAAATGCTTCCTTCAAGTACAACTAATCTCTACTACTTTTTTTTTTGACAGGCAGAGTTAGACAGTGAGAGAGAGAGACAGAGAGAGAGGTCTTTCTTCCATTGGTTCACCCCCCAAATGGCCGCTACAGCCAGCACAGTGCACATATCCAAAGCAAGGAGCCAGGTGCTTCCTCCTGGTCTCCCATGCGGGTGCAGGACCCAAGCACTTGTGCCATCCTCCACTGCCTTCCCGGGCTACAGCAGAGAGCTGGATGGAAGTGGAGCAACTGGGACAGAATCTGGCACCCCAAGAAGGACTAGAACCCAGGGTACCTGTGCCCCAGGTGGAGGATTAGCCTAGTGAGCTGCAGCACCAGCCAAATACAAGTTTTTGAGATTGCAAATGTATTGCTTATTAAGGACTGTGTATTTAAAGCTGAGAATTCTTGTCTTCCCAGAAAAAGAAACATTGTGAGCCAGTCCTATTGTGTACCACAATTGTGTCCTGTGCACCAACTTCAGGCATACCATATCTTTCAGGTATTATGCATGTATAGTATAATGCTTACTAAGAGCATATGGTGTAAGACAAGCATTACACTAAGTCACCAGGAAACCTAATGGTTACGCTTACAACTGACCTGGACATAAACTCATTTCCTTGAGGTAAATTGAGACAAAATACCTCTTTTCAACAACACTCTTCCACTATATTCTCATATTGCATACCTATTATATATTAAGTCCTAAGTACATAGAGCAATCAATGAAAATACAGAGAAAATTCAATACAGCAAATGTGTTCTGAGGAGCCCATTCAATTCCTTCAAATAACTTCAGGTACCAACATGCTGTTTGAAACACTGGAAAACATCGTTTTGTTTGTTTGTTTGTTTTCTTTCTTTTTTTTTTGAAAGGCAGAGTTAGACAGTGAAATTGAGAGAGACAAAGAGAAAGGTCTTCCTTTTACTGTTGGTTCACCTGCCAAGTGGCCACTACGGATGGCACATTGTGGCCGGTGCACTGGGCTGATCCAAAGCCAGGAGCCAGGTGCTTCTCCTGGTCTCCCATGTGGGTGCAGGGCCCAAGGACCTGGGCCATCCTCCACTGCAATCCCGGGCCACAACAGAGAGCTGGACTGGAAGAGGAGCAACCGGGACAGAATCTGGTGCCCCATCTGGGACTAGAACCAAATGTGCCAGCACCATGGGCAGAGGATTAGCCTAGTGAGCCACAGCACCAGCCTGGAAAACATTGTTTATTATGGCTTTAGTAGTTAAAGAATTCAACTAATCTTTCTAAGGAAAAACAATGTTGTTAGCCTGCTTTAATCTGTACTACAAATTTATTCCCTGTGCCAACTTGAGATATGATGTACCTTTCATTATGTATGTAGAGTGTGTTTCTTTATTGGAATAAAGTACAATGCTTACTATGCACAGAGTTTTAATACAAGCATTCCTCTCCGTTGGAAGGAAACAATTTTATCGAGTTGTACTAAACTAGGTAGAAACAGGAGGTAAGACAAAAACCTCAGAAACCCGAAACATTGGCGGAGAAAGGCAAAAGAGGCCTGAGGCCCCAGTGGGCAAGTTCACCAGGCTGACTGGAGGAGAGAAAAAAAATGAATAAATCAGGGGAACCAGCATGGACACTAGCCTCTCTCTCCACTCACATAACAAAGCTGAGCAAGACAAAGAGCAGGCACCATTTTACATATGTAAAGCGGCAACCTCAAGTAGCCAAGCAGAAAAAACTTGACTCTGGTCAGGAGAAATAATAGGAGGTTAGAATCTAGTGAAAGCAGATGGAGCTAATGATCTGAGACTGTGAAAATCCGAGGTGGGGCGAGCGAACTCACGGAGTACCCAAACTCGGTAACCTTGGGACTGTGGAGAAACTTGAGAACACATTGAGGGCTGCATAAACTCTTTGTGTGGTCCCAGGGGGTAGATCAAAAGAATACTCACAGAGGCCAGATTGCAACTACCCTCAATTCCACTCACCTGTGTGGAATTACTTCCCAACTGAGTCAAAAAAAAAAAAAAAGAGAGAGAGAGAGATATCCATCAAGGAGCAAGGAAGAGAACAATCTGGGTGAGTCACAATTGGCACACGCTTAAACCTGAAGAATCAAACAGAGCTCTCTGGCCACACCCATCACAGCCTAAGGATCCATCAAAGCAGACAGCCCACTTAATCTAGAGGCACAGTATAATGAGAAAAAAAAACACCACGGAAAAAAAAAACCTATACATTATCTCCAACATGCTAAACAACAAACGCAGAAACCGAGGTAACAAGAGCAAGGAAGACACTATGATGCCCCCAAATGAGCAAGACACCCCAATTCAAGATTATGAAGATGAAGAGATAGAGGAAATAAAAGAAGGGGATCTCAAAAAATTGATAAGAACATTAAGAAGTTCTCAAAAACAAATTTTTGAACTACAGAAATCCTTAATGGACAAGATAGAAAATCTGTGATGTGAAAATGAAATATTAAGGAGGAATCAAAATGAAATGAAACAACTAGTAGATCATGAAAATGTGATAGTGACAAGAAACCATAATGAAATGAAGAACTCAATAGATCAAATGACAAACATATTAGAGAGCCTTAAAAATGGAATGGGTGAAGCAGAAGAGAGAATTTCGGACTTAGAAGACAGAGAACAGGAAAGGAAATAGTCAAATCAAAGAAAAGAAGAGGAAATCAGAAATCTAAAAAATACTGTCAGGAATCTACGGGATACTATTAAAAAACCCAACATTTGGGTTCTAGGAGTTCCTGAAGGCATGGAGAGGGGGAAAGGATTAGAAGGCCTTTTTAGTGAGATACTAGCAGAAAATTTCCCAGGTTTGGACAAGGACAGAGGCATCTTAGTACAGAAAGCTCATAGAACCCCTAATAAACATAACCAAAAGAGATCCTCACCACGACACATCGTAATCAAACTCACCACAGTGATACATAAAATGTGCAAGAGAGAAATGCCAGATTACTCTCAGAGGATCTCCAATTAGACTCACAGCTGACTTCTCATCAGAAACCCTACAAGCCAGGAGGGAATGGCGAGATATAGCCCAGGTACTAAGAGAGAAAAACTGCCAGCCCAGAATATTATATCTTGCAAAGCTCTCATTTGTGAATGAAGGTGAAATTAAAACCTTTCACAGCAAACAGAAATTGAAAGAATTTGTCACCCCTCGTCCAGCCCTGCAAAAGATGCTTAAAGATGTGTTACACACAGAAACACAGAAACATGGTCACCAATATGAAAGAAAGTAAAGGGAGGAAACCTCACAGCTAAAGATCACAGGAATCTAAACCATATATTAGAAAAAATCTTTGGCAAATGGCAGGGCAAATTACTCCTTCTCAATAGTCACATTGAATGTTAATGGCCTGAACTGTCCAGTTAAAAAACACCAATTGGCTGATTGGGTTAAGGAACAAAACCCATCTTTTTGCTGCTTACAAGAAACTCATCTTTCCAACAATGATGCATACAGACTGAAAGTGAAAGGCTGGAAAAATATATACCATGCCAACAGAAATGAAAAAAGAGCGGGCGTAGCCATCTTAATATCAGACAACATAAACTTTACCACAAAAACTGTTAGGAGAGACAAAGAGGGGCACTATTTAATGATTAAGGGGTCCATTCAACAGGAAGATATAAGGATTATCAATGTATATGCACCTAATTACAGGGCACCAGTTTATTTAAAAGACTTCTTAAGGGACTTAAAGGGAGACTTAGACCCCAATACAATAGTACTGGGGGACTTCAATACTCCACTCTCAGAGATAGACAGATCATCAGGACAGAAGACCAACAAGCAGACAGTAGATTTAAATGACACTATAGCCCAAATAGATCTAACAGATATCTACAGAACTTTTCATCCTACATATAAAGACTTTACATTCTTCTCAGCAGTACATGGAACCTTCTCTAGGATTGACCACATACTAGGCCATAAAGCAAGTCTCAGCAAATTCAAAAGAATTAGAATCACACCACGGAGCTTCTCAGACCACAAAGGAATGAAATTGGGAATTAGCAACTCGGGAATCCCTAGAGCACGTGCAAATAAATGGAGATTGAACAACATGCTCCTGAATGAACAATGGGTCATAGAAGAAATCAAAAGAGAAATCAAAAATTTTCTGGAATAAATGAGGATAACAGCACAACATACCAAAACCTATGGGGTACAACAAAAGCAGTGTTAAGAGGAAAGTTTATATCAATAGGTGCCTACATCAAGAAATTGGAAAGGCACCAGATAGATGAGCTTTCAAGTCATCCCAAGGATCTAGAAAATATGCAGCAAACCAAACCCAAACCCAGTAGGAGAAGAGAAATAATTAAAATCAAAGAAGACATCAACAGGATTGAATCCAAAAAAACATTACAAAAAATCAGCCCAACGAGGAGCTGGTTTTTTGAAGAAATAAACAAAACTGACACCCCACTGGCCCACTAACTAAAAATAGAAAAGACTCAAATCAATAAAATCAGAGATGAAAATGGAAATGTAACAACAGACACCACAGAAATAAAAAGAATCATCAGAAATTACTACAAGGACTTGTATGCCAGCAAACAGGGAAATCTGTCAGAAATGGACAGATTCTTGGACACATACAACCTACCTAAATTGAGCCAGGAAGACACAGAAAACCTAAACAGAACTATAACTGAGACAGAAATTGAAACAGTAATAAAGGCCCTCCCAACAAAGAAAAGCCCAGGACCAGATGGATTCACTGCTGAGCTCTACCAGACATTTAGAGAAGAACTAACCCCAATTCTCCTCAAACTATTCAGGGCAATTGAAAAAGAGGGAATCCTCCCAAATTCTTTCTATGAAGCCAGCATCACCTTAATTCCTAAGCCGGAAAAAGATCCAGCACTGAAAGAGAATTACAGACCAATATCCCTGATGAACATAGATGCAAAAATACTCAATAAAATTCTGGCCAATAGAATGCAACAACACATCAGAAAGATCATCCACCCAGACCAAGTGGGATTTATCCCTGGTATGCAGGCATGGTACAACGTTCGCGAAACAATCAACGTAATACACTACATCAACAGACTGCAGAAGAAAAACCATATGATTCTCTCAATAGATGCAGAGAAAGCATTTGATAAAATACAACACCCTTTCATGATGAAAACTCTAAGCAAACTGGGTATAAAAGGAACATTCCTCAATACAATCAAAGCAATATATGAAAAACCCACGGCCAGCATCCTATTGAATGGGGAAAAGTTGGAAGCATTTCCGTTGAGATCTGGTACCAGACAGGGATGCCCACTCTCACCACTGCTATTCAATATAGCTCTGGAAGTTTTAGCCAGAGCTATTAGGCAAGAAAAAGAAATTAAAGGGATACAAATTGGGGAGGAACAACTCAAACTATCCCTCTTTGCAGATGATATGATTCTTTATTTAGGGGACCCAAAGAACTCTACTAAGAGACTATTGGAACTCATAGAAGAGTTTGGCAAAGTAGCAGGATATAAAATCAATGCACAAAAATCAACAGCCTTTGTATACACAGGCAATGCCGCGGCTGAGGAAGAGCTTCTAAGATCAGTCCCATTCACAATAGCTAGAACGTCAAGAACTATATTGAATAGCAGTGGTGAGAATGGGCATCCCTGTTTGGTACCAGATCTTAGCGGAAATGCTTGTATTTTATCAAATGCTTTCTCTGCGTCTATTGAGAGAATCATATGGTTTTTCTTCTGCAGTCTGTTAATGTAATGTATTACATTGATTGTTTTGTGAACGTTGAACCATCCCTGCATACCAGGGATAAATCCCACTTGGTCTGGGTGGATGATCTTTCTGATGTGTCGTTGCATTCTATTGGCCAGAATTTTATTGAGTATTTTTGCATCTATGTTCATCAGGGATATTGGTCTGTAATTCTCTTTCAGTGCTGCATCTTTTTCTGGCTTAGGAATTAAGGTGATGGTGGCTTCATAGAAAGAATTTGGGAGGATTCCCTCTTTTCGATTGTTTTGAATAGTTTGAGAAGAATTGGAGTTAGTTCTTCTCTAAATGTCTGGTAGAGCTCAGCAGTGAATCCATCTGACCCTGGGCTTTTCTTTGTTGGGAGGGCCTTTATTACTGTTTCAATTTCTGTGTCAGTTATGGGTCTGTTTAGGTTTTCTATGTCTTCCTGGCTCAATTTAGGTAGGTTGTATGTGTCCAAGAATCTGTCCATTTCTGATAGATTTCCCTGTTTGCTGGCATACAAGTCCTTGTAGTAATTTCTGATGATTCTTTTTATTTCTGTGGTGTCTGTTGTTACCTTTCCATTTTCATCTCTGATCCTATTGATTTGGGTCTTTTCTCTTCTTTTTTTAGTGAGTTGAGCCAATGGGGTGTCAATTTTGGTTATTTTTTCAAAAAAAACCAGCTCCTCGTTTGGCTGATTTTTTGTAATTTTTTTTTTGCATTCAATCCTGTTGATTTCTTCTTTGATTTTAATTATTTCTCTTCTCCTACTGAGTTTGGGTTTGGTTTGCTGCAGATTTTCTAGTTCCGTGAGATGACTTGAAAGCTCATCTATTTGGTGCCTTTCCAATTTCTTGATGTAGGCACCTATTGATATAAACTTTCCTCTTAACACTGCTTTTGTTGTATCCCATAGGTTTTGGTATGTTGTGCTGTTATCCTCATTTATTCCAGAAAATTTTTGATTTCTCTTTTGATTTCTTCTATGACCCATTGTTCATTCAGGAGCATGTTGTTCAATCTCCATTTATTTGCACGTGCTCTAGGGATTCCCGAGTTGCTAATTCCCAATTTCATTCCTTTGTGGTCTGAGAAGCTTCGTGGTGTGATTCTAATTCTTTTGAATTTGCTGAGACTTGCTTTATGGCCTAGTATGTGGTCAATCCTAGAGAAGGTTCCATGTACTGCTGAGAAGAATGTAAAGTCTTTATATGTGGGATGAAATGTTCTGTAGATATCTGTTAGATCTATTTGGGCTATAGTGTCATTTAAATATACTGTCTGCTTGTTGGTTTTCTGTCCTGTTAATCTGTCTATCTCTGCGAGTGGAGTATTGAAGTCCCCCAGTACTATTGTATTGGGGTCTAAGTCTCCCTTTAAGTCCCTTAAGAAGTCTTTTAAATAAACTGGTGCCCTGTAATTAGGTGCATATACATTGATAATCATTATATCTTCCTGTTGATCCCTTAATCATTATATAGTACCCCTCTTTGTCTCTCCTAACAGTTTTTGTGGTACAGTTTATGTTGTCCGATATTAAGATGGCTACGCCCGCTCTTTTTTCATTTCTGTTGGCATGGTATATATTTTTCCAGCCTTTCACTTTCAGTCTGTATGCATCATTGTTGGAAAGATGAGTTTCTTGTAAGCAGCAAAAAGATGGGTTTTGTTCCTTAACCCAACCAACCAATCAGTGTCTTTTAACTGGACAGTTCAGGCCATTAACATTCATTGTGACTATTGAGAAGGAGTAACTTTGCCCTGTCATTTGCCAAAGATTTTTTCTAATATATGGTTTGAGATTCCTGTGATCTTTAGCTGTGAGGTTTCCTTCCTTTACTTTCTTTCATATTGGTGACCATGTTTCTGTGTTTCTGTGTGTAACACATCTTAAGCATCTTTTGCAGGGCTGGACGAGTGGCGACAAATTCTTTCAATTTCTGTTTGCTGTGAAAGGTCTTTATTTCACCTTCATTCACAAATGAGAGCTTTGCAGGATATAATATTCTGGGCTGGCAGTTTTTCTCTCTTAGTACCTGGGCTATATCTCGCCATTCCCTCCTAGCTTGTAAGGTTTCTGATGAGAAGTCAGCTGTGAGTCTAATTGGAGATCCTCTGAGAGTAATCTGGTGTTTCTCTCGTGCACATTTTAGGATCTTTTTTTTTTATGTTTCACTGTGGTGAGTTTGATTACGATGTGTCGTGGTGAGGATCTCTTTTGGTCATGTTTATTAGGGGTTCTATGAGCTTCCTGTACTAGGATGTCTCTGTCCTTCTCCAAACCTGGGAAATTTTCTGCTAGTATCTCACTAAAAATTTCTCCCTCTCCATGCTTTCAGGAACTCCTAGAACCCGAATTGGGTTTTTTAAGAGTATCCTGTAGATTCCTGACAGTATTTTTTAGATTTCTGATTTCTTCTTCTTTTCTTTGATTTGTCTGTTTCCTTTCCTGTTCTCTGTCTTCTAATTCCGAAATTCTCTCTTCTGCTTCACCCATTCTGTTTTTAAGGCTCTCTAATGTGTTTGTCATTTGATCTATTGCATTCTTCATTTCATTATGGTTTTTTGTCACTATCACAGTTTCATGTTCTACTAGTTGTTTCATTACATTTTGATTCCTCCTTAATATTTCATTTTCGCGCAAGAGATTTTCTATCTTGTCCATTAAGGATTTCTGTAGTTCAAGAATTTGTTTTTGAGAACTTCTTAATGTTCTTATCAATTTTTTGAGATCTGCTTCTTGCATTTCCTCTATCTCTTCATCTTCATAATCTTGGATTGGGGTGTCTTGTTCATTTGGGGGCATCATAGTGTCTTTCTTGCTCTTGTTACCTCGGTTTCTACATTTGTTGTTTGGCATGTTGAAGATAATTTATGTTTTTTTGTTTTTTTTTTTTTTGGCTGTGGTGTTTTTTTCTCGTTATACTATGCCTCTAAGTGGGCTGTCTGCTTTGATGGATCCTTAGAGGCTGTGATGGGTGTGGCCAGAGAGCTCTGCTTGATTCTTGAGGTTTAAGGCTGTGCAAAAAGTGACTCACCCAGATTGTTCTCTCCCTTGCTCCTTGCTGGATATCTCTCTCTCTCTTTTTTTTTTTTGACTCAGTTGGGAAGTAATTCCACACAGGTGAGTGGAATTGAGGGTAGTTGAAATCTGGCCTCTGTGAGTATTCGTTTGATCTACCCCTGGAACCACACAAAGAGTTTATGCAGCCCTCAATGTATTCTCAAGTTTCACCAAAGTTCCAAAGTTACTGAGTTTGTGTACTCATTGGCGGCACTTTACATATGTAAAATGGCACCTGCTCTTTGTTTTGCTCGGTGAGTGGAGAGAGAGGCCTCTGGCTTTCCCCACCAATGTCTCAGGTTTCTGACGTTTTTGTCTTACCTCCCATTCGTTCCCATGCTGGCGAGATTCTGCGGCTCAGCTCCCGCAGTTGGGTTTCCACGTGGTGGGCTCCCTGTAGGTCCTCTGTGTCACATCCACTAGATCCGGAAGCGTTTCCTCTGCAGTTTTTTTTCTTGAGTCTTTTCCTGAGGCTACAGTAATTCCACTTTTATGAAACTTTATTTTCCAAACTATCGGTGCACGTCCTCACTATCCACCATCTTGGCTCCACCGCTCTTATGTTTAAACCTTGTCAAGCAGAATGTGCTGGGGCTGATGGTGATGACCTGATTGATGCTCAGGAGGCAGGTGGTACAGATGGACAGGCCTCTCATCACCCTGCTCATATAGAACAAAGTCTTACATTTGAAGTCATTTGGAAAATTCAGCGACATAAACATGTTTGCAGATAAACTATCCTGTATAGTGAATAGCATTACTATTTGGACAAAAGCCAAGTGCCATGTGGCCATGTCAGTGGGCTTAGGCCTATGATCCCAGTAGATGGTGAAGGTGAAGAAGAGAAGAAGGAAGGCATTGGCTAAGACTCCAATGCCAGCTTGGAAATAACACACATGTTTTAATGATGACATAGTGGGAATGTTTTTCATATTAACAGCATACAGGGAACATTTTAGATACCTGTAAAATAAATAAACAAAAAAACAGACCTCACGTCACCAGTGCTCATTCTTTTTGTCATGAAATCATCACAAATCATCATTTTAACCACTTATTTTAATGAATCCAATATATTTTATAGAACTTTATAGAAATTATTGGTAATGGGACAGGCACTGTGGCATAGCAAATAAAGCTGCTGCCTGCGGTGCCAGCATCCCAGATGAGTGCCAGTTTGTGAGTCCCAGCTGCTCCACCTCTGATCCAGCTTCCTGGTACCTGGGAAGACAGCAGAAGATGGCCCAAGTCCTTGGGCCCCTGCACCTATATGGAAGACCTGGAACAAGCCCGAGGCTCTTGGCTTCAGATTGGTTCAGCTCTGGTCATTGTGGCCATTTAGCGAGTGAACCTTTGGATGGAAGACTTCTTTGTCTCTCTGCTTCTGCCTCTGCCTCTCTGTAACTCTGCCTTTCAAATAAATAAACCTAAAAAAGAAACATTGCTACCTTACTTACCACTACTCTCTTACATCTGAAATTTTTTAAAAAATTACTGGTACTAAAGCTTTTCCACTACTCTCTACAAGTGAAGTTTGTTCATTATATTCATTTTCTAAACCCCTTGAGGAATTATTTGTATATTTAAAAAATTGTTCAACAGAATAATTTTTCATTTTACTTTGCTGTAAACTTTTTGAAATAATCTATACAGAGAGAGATTTAAATGACGCACACTCAGAAATGAATGGCTGAGTAGAAAATTCCTCTACCACAACATGCCATAAATGAGTTAATGAAGGACACATGACATAGTCAAATAAATTATTGTTGAACTCTCTTCAAAGATTTAATCTTATATTGTGTATCATAACTGAATAATTGCTCCATAAACATGTATTTGCACACTCAGCAAAACACAGAAACAGGAAAGGCACCAGAATCATAATGACTAAAAGATTAACTATCTCCACATTTGAAGGACCATAATCAATTCAATTCTAATAATATATTTAAGCATGGAATAATATCTGTGCAATTACTGGCCTACTCCATACATTATGAACTGTTCCATAAGAGAGGTAAAATAATTACATGAAAGAGTATAGATAAGGATTTTAACATTTTCTTCTTCCATGACAGTGATATTTGAGTGATTTCCCATAATGCATGTCACTCATTCTATAAATGCCATTATGCACTGAAACAAGACTTCAAATTATAAATAATCAACTGTTGACAAGAGGTTCTTGATAATATACAGACCAGGAGAGGAAAGACCATAGGTAACAAAAATATTATCACAGAGGTAGTAGTCAATAACTAGCAGGACCATGAGCTTTAACAGAAGTATAAACATTTACATAATCTCTTTTGAAAATTTGTGTGAATTCTCAGAATCCAATAATTGATAGCTCTCTATATCCTATGTATGAACCCCAAAATATCATTTATTATTTATTTGAATTTTAAAGTTATTTTTGCATCCTATATTTTTTGGGAGTAATCTGGCCATCCCATCATGGAAAGGTCACTGAATTTTCTGAGAAATGGAATTGAAAAATGTTTGAGAATGGTCACAGATAATTTGTTCAGAATGTAAAGGAGAATTGGGTCCTTTTTGGAACAAAGTAAACACTTAAAAATCTGAATGTATAGTTAAGCTCTCTCCATAAGAAGTGACAACCTGGGGTTACTGGGGCTGAGTGTGAAGCCCCTGAGCACTCCCAGGAAGCGGAAAAAGTGGACAACATTCATCCTCTTAATTCTGGCTTTCACCTTAAACTCCCAAGAATTTATGTAATTTTAGATCACAGTGAAGGAAACACAACAATTAAATAGACCAGGAACCAAAAGATGAGTGAGGAAATCACTGGGCTTAGATTAGATATGTGCATAAAACATAGCAGTGTAAAGGCATAACTTCAAAGGATACTTTGTAAAGAAACTATGTTTTTAAAGTTATTCACTCAAAAGGCATAAGGACCAGCAGACTCACACGCAGAGACAGAGAGAGGAGCATCTTAGCATCCACTGGTTTACTCCTTCAGATGCCCACAAATGCTGTGGCCAGACTTGGCTGAAGCTAGTGTTGGACCTCTTAGTTGCAGAGATGCCCACTTGCTTGGGTGGACGCCCAAAGATCCAGACTCCAGACCAGTTGATGCAAAAAGCACGAGGTTTTTATTGAACGTTTGCGCAAACGGGCCCCCACCTCAGGCAGTGAGGAGCCCTGAGCGGCAGTTTCACACAGGTTATATAGGCAACGAATTAGCATATTCCTAATGCGCATGCATAGGATTGGTCAGTTCAGAGGGACCATTAGCATATGGAATGCAGAGGTGGCACGGGATTGGCTGGTTCGGAGGGACAATTAGCATACCGGAGAGTGCTGAGGAGAGTGCTGAGGAGAATGCTGAGGAGAGTGCTGAGGAGAATGCTGAGGAGAATGCTGAGGAGAGTGCTGAGGAGAATGCTGAGGAGAGTGCTGAGGAGAGTGCTGAGGAGAATGCTGAGGAGAGTGCTGAGGAGAATGCTGAGGAGAGTGCTGAGGAGAATGCTGAGGAGAGTGCTGAGGAGAGTGCTGAGGAGAATGCTGAAGGGGAGTGGCAGCTCTGCTCTGGGCATGACTAGAGGTTCTCTGAAGGGGATTGACTTTTCCTTC
The DNA here is from genome assembly GCF_033115175.1 of Lepus europaeus. Classification (NCBI taxonomy): domain Eukaryota; kingdom Metazoa; phylum Chordata; class Mammalia; order Lagomorpha; family Leporidae; genus Lepus; species Lepus europaeus. The sequence goes on from NW_026909036.1 coordinate 546,690, forward strand.
CCAGAGAACGTCCTGCCCGCTGGACTCTGGGGAACATCTAACCTCTTAAGAAGCCCCTAATATCTGCCCAGGCCTAGTTTCTTGTCCCTCTCCCCATAAGGGTCCTTCATTCCCTCCTTTTCTTTTTGCAAAGATTTTAATCCTAAAATCTATTGGACCGGCCTGGGGAGAGCCTGCCTCACTGGAGGGAGGGAACTCTGTTCTTGCTGGACTGGGTTGGGTTCCACGTTAACAATTGTGGAGCATGGGGATTGGAAAAACAATGGGGAAAGGCCAGGAACATCATAAATATTAAACAGTTTTTGAAAGTCTTAGCTTGAGTGGGTTCTGAGTGCGCTGGAGCTTCCATTTGGCTGGTCTATCCGGATCCTCGGGGCCCTGGGGAGGTGGTGCTCGCTTCACGTGTGAGGCGTGGACCCAAGCAGCGATTCCGTCGACCTTGAGAGTGGTGGGAGTTGTCAACAGCACAGTGAAGGGGCCTTTCCACCGGGGCTCTAGAGTCTTAGATTGGTGCCTTCGGACATACACAGCATCACCGATTTGGAAAGGATGTGGGATGGTTGTCGTCTTGGGTTGGTAGGCTGCTGCAAGAGGTTTCCAGACCTGGTTCTGGATGATCTGGAGCGCTCTCAACCGGGCCTGTAACTTAGGGGCATCGGCAACGGAGTCACTGGCAAGGTCAAGCAAGCCTGCTACTGGTGGGGGCCCTCCATAAAGGATTTCGTATGGTGTCAGCCCGCAATGAGAGGGCGTGTTTCGGACCCGGAACAACACCATAGGGAGGAGTTGGACCCAGTCTTTAACACCAGTCTCCAATGCTAATTTGGTCAAGGTCTCTTTAATTGTTCTGTTCATTCTTTCTACCTGTCCTGAACTTTGGGGTCTATAGGCACAGTGCAATTTCCAATTTATGCCTAATGCTTTGGCCACCAACTGACTTACCTGGGAGACAAACGCTGGGCCATTGTTGGACCCGATTACCTTAGGCAAGCCGAACCGGGGGAAGATCTCCTCTATGATCTTCTTGACGACCACCTGGGCGGTTTCCCGTTTTGTGGGGAATGCCTCAGTCCATCCGGAGAAGGTGTCTACAAAAACTAGAAGATACTTATTCCCATAACTGCCCGGCCTTATCTCAGTGAAATCGACCTCCCAGTTGATTCCTGGTCGGTCTCCTCTTACCCTAGCTCCCTCCGGGAGCTTGAGGTGTCTGGCATTTACCTTGGCACACGGAACACAGGATTCAGTCACCTGCTGGACTAAAGAGTCAAGTCCGGGGATGTAATAAGACTGCCTATCTTCCTGTAAGGCTGCTTTTAGCTTTTTGTGTCCCAAATGAGTCCATTGATGGAGGCTGGTAATTATTTCTTTAGCCAATTGGTGTGGCAGGACTATTTTCTCTCCGAGCCTCCAAACCCTTATTTGTTCATCATACTCTGCACCGAGCCGCTGGATCGTATCTAAGTCTTGGTCCGAATAGAGGAAAGGTGGTTCCCTCGATACTTGGGTGGGCTCAATTGTCTTTAACGGGAGCACCTGTTGGCTCAGGGCTGCCGCCCTAGCGGCCTCGTCTGCCATCCTGTTTCCCCTTGCTACGGGGTCGTCTCCTCGTTGGTGCCCGGGGCAATGAATTATACTCAACATTTTGGGCAGGAACAGGGCCTGTAGAAGATCTAGGATTTCCTGCTTATTTTTAATGTCCTTGCCTGCTGAGGTTAAGAGGCCCCTTAGCCGGTATATCTCCCCATGTACATGGGCAGTGGCGAAAGCATACCGACTGTCTGTGTAAATGTTGACCTTTTTGTCTTGTGCCAGTTTTAAAGCTTGAGTTAAGGCTATGAGCTCGGCTTTTTGAGCAGAAGTTCCAGGCTTTAAGGCACTTGACCAGATAACAGTTTTTCCATCCACCACCGCTGCCCCAGCCCTCCGCTCACCGTTCTGTAGAAAGCTGCTCCCATCCGTGAACCAGGTCATTTCGGCATCCGGCAGAGGCTGGTCGGTTAGGTCTTTTCGGGTGCCGTGGGCCTCAGCCAGGATTTGGTGACAGTTATGGATTACCTGGGCCTGGGGCCCCAGTTCCGGAAGCAGGGTGGCCGGGTTTAAAGAGGTGGCAGTCCCAAACCGGACCCGCTCTGAGTTTAATAACATAGTCTGGTAATGAGTTATCCGAGCATTTGAGAGCCACCGATCTGGTGGCTGGCGGATAACTGTCTCCACAGCATGAGGTGCCACTATGGTGAGAGGTTGGCCTAGAGTCAATTTATCCGAGTCTTTCACCAGAACTGCCACGGCCGCTACATTGTCTAGCTTTTTTGAAAAGTATGCCACCGGCTTTTTCCAGGGTCCAAGCATTTGTGTTAGCACTCCCTTCGCCACGCCCTTGTTCTCATCCACGTATAATGTGAAGGGCTTGGTCATATCAGGGAGGCTCAGGGCTGGGGCTGACAATAGGGCCTTTTTTATGTTGTCAAACGCCCGCTGTTGCTCTTCTCTCCATTGAAAGGGAGCATTGGACTTCGTGAGGGGGTACAATGGGGCTGCCAGCTCCGCAAACCCAGGAATCCAAAGGCGGCAGAATCCCGCACTCCCGAGGAATTCCCGCATCTTTCTGGCATCGGTGGGGGGTGGAATTAGAGCAACCACCCTTTTTCGGCTCTCTGTCAGCCACCGTTGCCCTCCTTCTAGGAAGTAGCCTAGGTAGGCCACCTGTTTCTGACATATTTGGGCCTTTTTCGCGGAGGCTCGATAGCCCAATTCCCCCAGTCTCTGTAGCAGGGCCCCGGTACCTTTTAGGCAGTCCTGCTCAGTTTCAGCGGCAAGGAGGAGGTCGTCCACATATTGCAGGAGGACCAGGTCCGGATGGTTGACTCGGAAGTCGGCCAAATCTAGGTGCAGAGCTTCGTCAAACAAGGTAGGCGAGTTTTTAAATCCTTGGGGCAACCTTGTCCAGGTGAGTTGTCCTGAAAACCCGGTCTCTGGGTCTTTCCACTCAAAAGCAAAGATGGATTGGCTCTGAGGGCTCAGTCTTAAACAAAAGAATGCATCTTTTAGATCTAACACAGTGTACCATACGTGGGTCGGAGGCAAGGTACTTAGCAGATTGTAGGGGTTGGGCACTGTGGGATGCATATCCTCCGTTCTCCTGTTAACCTCCCGCAAGTCCTGTACTGGGCGGTAGTCACCTGTACCAGGCTTCTTTACTGGTAGTAGGGGGGTGTTCCAAGGTGAACGACAAGGTTTTAAAATGCCTAGGTGTAACAGTCTCTGGATATGTGGCCGGATACCTTCCTTAGCTTCCTTGCCCATCGGATATTGACGAACTGACACGGGAATGGCCGTGGGCTTCAGATCTATGATCAAGGGAGGCCGGTTGACGGCCAGCCCTATTCCCGCAGTCTCTGCCCAGGCCTGAGGAAAATCTGTGAGCCACTTGGGGTCCAGGGGAGCCATGGTGGACGAGGGCCTCTCGAATAATCGGTGTTCGTCCTCCAAGCGTAGTGTTAATACCTGGAGGGGCCGCCCTCCTGAGTCTGTGATGGTAGCTCCTTTCTCATGGAAGTGAATTTGGGCTCCTACCTTCGAGAGTAGGTCCCTGCCCAGGAGGGGGTAGGGGCAGTCTGGCACTAGTAAGAATGAGTGTGTCACAAGTCCTGTACTTAACTGGACCTCTCGATTGGTTGTCCAGCGATATAACTTCCCTCCAGTTGCCCCCTGAACCCAGGAAGTCTTGGAGCTTAAAGGCCCTTTTTCTGAAGTCAGTACCGAGTGCTGGGCTCCCGTGTCAATCAGGAAGGTTACCGGTCTGCCCCCCACTTCAAGGGTTATCCTGGGCTCAGGGGGGGGCTCCTGGCCCTGACTCACCTAGTCGTCTTCTTCCAAGGACAGGATTGGAACTGGTCTCTTCTTTGGTCCCTGTGTTTTCTTCGGGCAGTCTTTGACCCAGTGTCCTCTTTCTTTACAATAGGCACATTGATCTCTTTCCACCCGAGGCTTTCGTTTGTCTCCCAAGTCCCTATTCTGTCCTGGTCTACTCCTTTCTGTATCCTGCACTACGGTGGCCAAAATTCTACTAAGCTCTCGATTACGTCTTTTGTCTCTTTTGTCTTCCCTTTCCTCCTGCTCCTTGCGGATCCTTTCCTCCTTCTCCTCTCGGGTCTCCCTTTTGTTGTAAATCTTTTCTGCCTCCTTCATTAAATCTTGTATAGTATACCCCTGAAGCCCCTCTAGCCGCTGCAATTTATTGCGGATGTCCGGCGCTGACTGTCCTATAAAGGACATGATTACATCTCCCTGCCGGTCCTCTGCCAGGGGGTCAAACGGGGTGTACATACGGTAGGCTTCCATTAATCTTTCTAGGAAGCCTGCCGGCGTTTCCTCAGCCCCCTGTACTACTGCACGTACCTTGGCCAAATTGGTGGGGCGCTTTCCAGCCCCTCTGAGACCCGCAAGGAGAATCTGGCGGTAAAGACGAAGTCGCTCCCTACCAGCAACGGTGGTGTAGTCCCAATCAGGACGGGTTGAGGGAAACGCCTCCTCGACTTCGTTTAGCAGTAGGGTCGGTCGGCCATCTGCTCCAGGGACGTTTTTCCGTGCCTCAAGGTAGACACACTGCTTTTCCTCAGTAGTGAGGAGGGTCTGCAGAAGCTGCCTACAATCATCCCAGGTGGGCTGATGAGTCAATAAAATTGACTCGATCAGCCCAGTCAGAGCCTGGGGGTCCTGAGAGAAAGAGGGGTTATGGGTTTTCCAATTGTAAAGATCGGAAGCAGAAAATGGCCAGTACTGCATCTGGCCAGCCACCGAACGAAGAGGAAAGGCCTGTGAAGTCCAGACGCTTCCCGAGCCCCCTGCCTGCCCCCGACGGAGGCGCAGGCGGCTGGAGGGTGGGGAAGGCACTGAGACTTCTTCCCCTGCCCTCGTGGAATCAGGGGATGGTGCAGAAGGTTGCACATCCCGCTCTGGTTGTTGTGGGGGTTCCTGCGGGGGAGCAGGCTGGCCGGGAAGATAGGGTGGGGGAGAGTCAAAGAGCAGAAAGTCCTGATCAGCCGGAAGAACCGGTGGCTTGTCAGGTTTTGGATCTCGAATCTCCTTCAGAGGGTATAGGGAGGAGGTTGGCACAACCGGGATAGGAGGAGGGGGTATCGGGGAGGAAGGTATTAAAGGAGTTGGGGATGGCCGAGGAAGGGGTAACGGGGTCCGTATGTGCTCCGTCTGGAAGGAGAAGGGTTCTATCCAGGGAGGGGGGTTACGTGTAAGATCCTCCCACGTGGTAATGTAGGGCACCTGATCAGGGTGTCCATTGGATCCTGGCTGAAAGACTCGCGCCTTAATCTGTAAAATAATATCGAGGTTAAAAGTGCCGTTCCTTGGCCAGCCGACCTCGAAGGCCGGCCACTCTGAGGAACAGAATTTTGCCCATTGTTTCCTTTTAACCTCCAATGAGAGGTGGCGCGCGCGTTCTCGAACGTCCTTCCAGTGATCTAGAGTGAGACTTAAAGGGGTGGTTATTTGTTGACCCATGTGTGCAAGGATTTCAGCCCAAACAAAAAGAACAGCCAATGCACAGACATATACAGTAAGCAAGACAAACCACATGGCTAGGACAAATCGAACGCTATTGCGCTATTTTTGGGAGCGGCTGCCTGACCAGCCCTCCCCGGGAAGGAGGGAGACTTGGTCTCCGACCCACCTCCAGACCACCCCGGGAGCGTCTTCCGGGGGAACGGACCGAGGGTTTCCCCTACTGGTCTCACAGACCGGAGTGTCCTCCGGGGAACGGACCAGGGGTTGCTGGGCACGCCTGCCTCCCCCACTGGTCTCACAGACCGGAGCGTCCTCAGGGGAACGGACCAGGGGTTGCTGGGCACGCCTGCCTCCCCCACTGGTCTCACAGACCGGAGCGTCCTCCGGGGAACGGACCAGGGGTTGCTGGGCACGCCTGCCTCCCCCACTGGTCTCACAGAGTCAGGTACTGGCCAGTCAGAACACTCAAGACGAAGAACAACAAACAGAAAACACTTAATTATACCTCCAACTGGTCCGCAGAGAATGGGTCTGAGGGCGACCTAAAATCCCCGTACGGGCCACCAAAATGTTGGACCTCTTAGTTGCAGAGATGCTCACTTGCTTGGGTGGACGCCCAAAGATCCAGACTCCAGACCAGTTGATGCAAAAAGCACGAGGTTTTTATTGAACGTTTGCGCAAACGGGCCCCCACCTCAGGCAGTGAGGAGCCCTGAGCGGCAGTTTCACACAGGTTATATAGGCAACGAATTAGCATATTCCTAATGCGCATGCATAGGATTGGTCAGTTCAGAGGGACCATTAGCATATGGAATGCAGAGGTGGCACGGGATTGGCTGGTTCGGAGGGACAATTAGCATACCGGAGAGTGCTGAGGAGAGTGCTGAGGAGAATGCTGAGGAGAGTGCTGAGGAGAATGCTGAGGAGAATGCTGAGGAGAGTGCTGAGGAGAATGCTGAAGGGGAGTGGCAGCTCTGCTCTGGGCATGCCTAGAGGTTCTCTGAAGGGGATAGACTTTTCCTTCCCAGAGAATGTCCTGCCCGCTGGACTCTGGGGAACATCTAACCTCTTAAGAAGCCCCTAATATCTGCCCAGGCCTAGTTTCTTGTCCCTCTCCCCCATAAGGGTCCTTCACTAGCACTGAGGAAGTCCATTTTAGTCTCTTCTATGTGTATCAGGGACCCCAGAACTTACAGCATCATCTGCTGCTTCCTAGGTGCATTAGGAGGAGGAAATGGGTCAGAAGCCTGCACTAACCAGTACTTAAACCAACACTGCAAGAAGAGATGATGGTGCCCCAGGTGGCAGCTTAACCTACCATACCACATTGGCTTCCTCAAGAAAAGTAATTTTTATAAATACTCTTTTCTAATTTCTTTTACAATGTCAATTATTAAAGTATTGTTATGTTGTGAGTGGTAAATTATAGTGTTATTTTATGAATGAATGTGCAGTGATGTTTTATTCTGGACAGATTTAACAATATGGGTACATGGATAATATAAACTATTATATTTTATTATTATGCTCATTACCAGTGTTACATTCATCATATATTTACATATTCATTGAGTAGCATTTGACATAATTGGTAACATTAAAATGATGATAAGATTTTCATAAAAACAGATGTGGGGGAGTAGATTAGCAGTGTTCATTGATAGAAATGAAATTAGTTATCTGATGGATTCAAGCAGATAAAGGTCTTTTGCACCGATTAGCTCCAAAAAAGATTTGTTTTATAAAATGGACAAATTCCAGAAGAAAAGAGAAAGCATCCAATAGCATTGAATGACTGCAATGTGTCACCTATTCTTTGGAAACCGAATTTAACACATACACAGCTAAAAGCAAAGAGTTGATCATGAGAATACTCATAATCCCACATATCTAATTTCTCAGTCCTCCTAAGAAAGATCATAGGTAACAAAAGTATTATCACTGAGGTAGTAGTTCGAAAACTGTAGCAGGACAAGATAATAAGAAATCATATGCTACGGATTTAGGAACACCCAAAAACACTTCCTGAAAATGCATTTTGTAAACCACCAGTATTGAGATACTGGGAAAGGATAAAACTGTGTTTATAAGAGCTACTATCATACCTCCCTGTGCATTGCTCTGATAAACAAACGATAGCCATAGTAATCCTGTAAAATAATGAATTTGGGGGAAAAGTAAAACAATGTTTCCTGTGCTACAAGTTCCCTGATCGGGCCCATGTGGGCTCAGGGTACCTGAATATCATCCTCCCTAATGTATGCATGCAAAGTTTGACAATGAAAACTTTAAAACCTAATACTCTGTAATATTTAAACACATCAATAGAGGTTTTCTGTTAGTCCAGTTTCTTGAAATGTTGATGCCTTTGTGGCCACAAATGGACAATCCTTGTCATTTTGTTTCATTTTATTCACAATGATGTCACGTTTGCATTCTTTCTACTTTATCATTTTAAATACTCATGTACTAGAGAACAGTATTCTTACTCATTAGATAATATTAAAGGGAAAGTTGTGATAATTCTTCAACTAAATTGAAATCGAAGAGGCACTTATTATACATAAAATTTTACCAGAAAGTGCAACCTGAATATTTTGAAGTACATCAAGAAAATTGACAGTGGTGATTATTTTTCTATCATATATACTATTCAATTCATGTATTACAATTTTTTTCTCTCATTTCTGTAAAATTTCAATTTTCTTATCAGTGTTAACTGTTTCAGTTTATTTTAAAAACCTGAACACTAAAACTAAATTTATTTTAGAAAGTATTTGAACTTATGCTGCTTATTTGCATGTAATATTTATCTCAACTAAGAATTTTTAAAATATTGCATACACAGTAGAAATTATTTCTAAATAATTTCCTGTAGGCAGAAGAATATGCTATCAATAATCAGTATAATGCTATTTTTCATGACCACCTGTTAAATTCATTAATGTTTAATATTAAGAATATTTCATGGGTTATGAGGCCATAAATTTAAACAGTCCTAAAAATTTCTGAAGTACCTGAACATATTTCCAAACCTAATAGAACAAAATAAATATCACCAGATCATACTGAATTATGTGTTTCAAGTTCTGTGTGTCTTACCAGATCAGATTTAACTGACATAAATACCACAAGTTGAGAAATATGTTAGAATGAACAAAACCAAATACAATTCCAATTCAAGTGCTTAAAAATCACAAATATACTTTTGCAAATGTATTCATTTGTGGTTTTTACATACTTCATGAAGTTCATCGTTTCATCTCTAGAAACCTCTGTTGTGTTAATGGTGGAGTAATAGCTAAGATTGATATCATGAGCACAGAATTCTCCTAACATTTCACTGGAAAGAATTCTGCTTCACCCCAGAACTCACCTGCTATTGGAGCTCACTTTCTACATGAAACAGAAATACACTCACCCAGCTAAGACTCTGCTGTGAATCCATTATGAGAGGAAACCCCAAGATGTGGTTATAGGGAAGGAATGGCATCAACTCATCTCCCTCCAGGACCATAACTGTCATTTCACTTGTAGAAACAGGACAGCATTGGCCTTGACATCCTTAGAAATAGGAGCCACCCCAGGGAAAAGTGTACTTTCCTGGCTTTTGGAAGACAGCAGAGAGCAGCTGGATTTCAACCTTCTCACCTGTGGACTCATTTCTCCAAAGCAGGCATGTCTGGACAGGTTGTCTGCTCTCAGTTCTTCTCAACAGATACAAGTAAAACAGTAACCTTTACTTCAGAACAAGTATAAGCCACACGTGATATCTCAAACTTTCCTCATTGTTCTTCTGGTGGCATCTCTCCTTGCTCTCCTGTGGTGCCAGGGTCTCAGTGCAACAATACCTGCAAATCAGGAAACTGTCCATTCCTCCAATCCTGCTCAGGAAAACTGGAGCCATATCCCTGAGCCAGGACATCTGCATTGGTGGCAGAATCTAGGCTCCACTTCCTCTAGTTTCCAGGGTAAGTGCATTTCTAGAGGACATAAATGGCACCTACATTTCAGCAGCACAGAGGGCCAGGGTCTGCCCTGTCCTTCTCAAGATAGTTAATTCAAATGTGGCTATCCATCTCCTGTGTTAGTGTGTTCACCACTCGTCTGTCAGTCTCCTCTGCAGCTTTGCTCACAGGATTTTACACACTTACAAGTACAGGAACTAGATTTTACAAACTAACAAATGTTCTGTCTCTCTGATATCCACCAGACACCCCTTTGTTATGACTTACCCATAGGTGAATCTCTCGCTTGATTAGAACTGCTGCACCTATGGTCCACTTTATGAATCCAACACCCTCTGATTTTAAAGGTATGACACTTATCTTCGCAACAAGTGGATACTCCTGTGGACAAAAACTCTCAGACTCTTGTTTCCATATGGTGTTTTACGTATCCTCTTTGGTCCACTCTGGAACACTTATCCATCTAATCTTTGTATGGCCCATGTATCCGAATCAAGGAGGATGCACTTGCTTATCAGAGATAAAGAACACTGAGGAACCAGACCAGCAACATCTTCATCACCAGGGACATGGAGTAGAACTTTCAGCTCACCTCCCAGTTGTCCCTAAGCACAGGAAATCTAAGACTGATACAATGACAAAAAGCAGAAAACCTCAACTTGAATTCAACCCAATCTACTAAACTCTTATTTACAGTTACTATTTTTCTCATCTCCTGAAGAAAACTTTCCCTACCACATGTCATGAAATTAATGTATGTCCTAAAAGTCCATTTAAAAATGTGTGTTTTTAATTTTATATTCTTTCTGGATTGAATTTTCAAGGATGGTAGGATATATGTCTTTTTAAAAAACTTTTATTTAATGAATATAAATTTCCAAAGTATAGCTTATGGATTACAATAGCTTCCCCCCATAACTTCCCTCCCACCCACAACCCTCCCCTCTCTCACTCTCTCTCCCCTTCCAATCACATCAAGATTCATTTTCAATTCTCTCCATATACAGAAGATCAGTTTAGTATATATTAAGAGAAAGATCTTCCTTCCATTGGTTCACCCCCAAATGGCTGCCATGGCCAGAGCCAGGAGTCAGGTGCTTCCTCCTGGTCTCCCAATGTGGGTGCAGGGGCCCAAGCACTTGGGCCATCTTCCACTGCCTTCCCGGGCCACAGCAGAGAGCTGGACTGGAAGAGGAGCAACCAGGATAGAACTAGTGTCCCAATCGGGTCTAGAACCCAGAATGCTGGTGCCACAAGTGGAGGATTAGCCTCATGAGCCATGGCACTGGCCCCAAATAATCTTTAAAAAAGAAAATATAATATTGCAATTTTTCTAATATGCCAACATTCTATGTGTACAATAGTTACCTGATTTAATAATATTTTTGTTCAGCAATGAATTTCCATTCCCTTCAATAAGCAATGATTACTTCAATTTTCCTGTGTCAGACACATCCAGAGGACAATGCAGGGTAACTGGCTGGATTCTCTCATTGACCTTTCAGTCATTTAGTTTTGCTCATTCCCATTAACAGTTCATGATGTGCTGGAGACAAAGGCCAGCTCTCCCAAAGCCCACCTCATTCTCTACTCTTTGTCTGAATTCTCTTGGGTTGCCTTTGACTATTTCAGTCAATCTCTAGAATATCCTTGAAACAGGAAGACAAGTCTTTATAGGTTCAAGTTAAACATGTTTGACTGGAAGACAATGTGTATATGCAATCTGTGCATCACACATTGCACTGCTACAAGAGTGGATCTGCCAGGAACAGACACAGACATCTTCACATGATGTTCCTGCCAGTGTTTCTTGTGGCAACAATCAATCAACAAATATATAGGAAAAAGTTGGAGGTCAAAATTCAAATCTCCACCAGAAAAAAAAAAACAGATAGGTCGTTGTTTGGGTGCACCCAAAGAGATTAGTCTCCAAACTGGATCCTAAAGTCCAGTGTCAATAATATAAGTGATCTCTTAAAGTCATCACAAACAGAAAAATATCTCCATGCTTAAAATCCACCAACAGTCTCATTTTATGTTTCTTATTTATTTATTTAAAAACATAAAAAAGATTTCAATTAAAATCAAAATTAAAATATATACATTATATATTCATTTATTATTCACAGTAGATATTTTGAAAAGTCTGAGGTGAAAGGAATTCAAAGGTAAGTTTATTTTGGTACAAGAAAATTTGAAATTCATGAATATGACGGATCCTTAAAAACTCATTGAAATGTGTATTACAAAAATCTGTATATGGATTCAAGTGTTTTTGAACCAAAATAAACTCTTAATTCATTTTAGAAGAATTTTTGAAATGCCATTGTACATATTGTTTTGAAATATTTGCACATTGTAGAATGGCTTAAACAAGTGAACCAACATACACATCATCATGTATATTTTTTAAAGGTTATAATTTCTTAAATCTATTTTCTCAAAAATTTGAGAGTACAATACATTGTTTTTAACTACAGTAACCATGTTTCATTTTTTTCTTCATCTTCCAGCTCAGTCCTCTTTTATCCTTCAATTATACACCTGCATTTTTCTTCTCTTCATTAAAATATCTAAATTTGTTGTTCACTTCTTCAGCTTAAATGTTCTTTTCCTAGCTTCCTCATTGAAAGTTACTCCCCATTGTTATGTTTTAAGATCATGTATTATCCATTAGTGAGGACTTTCAACTATTCTGGCTAAAGCAATGGGGCATTAATTTATTTTTTATCCAGAGCACTTCAAAAACTTAAATTATTTTTACACAAAGATATAATTTATGCCACCTTCTTCAAATGTGCTCTATGGGGGCAGAATTTTGCCATTCACACCACTCCAGAATGTCATGAGAATTAACAGAAAAATCAGATATATGAATCTCTTGTGTCATTAGCATCACACAAGTTGGCAATTAACAGGCAGCCCTGTAAAGAAAAAACACCTGACAATCAGAGCAGTTCTATTTGATATGAAAGGTCAATATGGAAGCTCACACTTCAGATGTTGCCAGTAGTTTATGTGGAAATGTCTAACTTAGGATATCTGGGAAATTGTATCTGCTTCTCTAAAAGAAATAAAGATGTGATATATTTTAAGGGGCCATAGTCCTTTTGTAGACTTGGAAAGGGTAGTTGATGGGCTGTGATTAACTGGGCGCACAAGTGTAAGGAATGGGCCTCTAATGACTGAAGCACTAATCTACCAATCAGTACATATGGGTTTCAGAAATGGAGATACATGTAACCTGTGACGGCTGCAGGTACATGGAATCAGGGATACTGGGAGACAGACAGGGCTTGCACACACAGGTGTTGCAAACACCTGAAGGAATACTGAGGATGCAGTAAATGAGTGCTCAGAGATAATTCATAGTCAAATGATTACATTAGAATAAAACACTCAAAATCATCATTACAGCTTCCTTGTTAAGAATTATAAACAAAATTTCAAAAAATATTGAAGAAAAGAAAAAAGATAACAGCGGACATCTATGAAGTGCTATAAAATGTACCACAAATAAACAAGGACACAATGACTTTTTTTAAAAGATTAACAAAGTTAATAAACCATTAGGAAAAAACAATGAAGGAACCAATGGGGAAAGTAACAAAAATAACCAGTTTAGGAATTAAAACAGAATCATTCCTTTGTAGATTATAATTTTGACCAAGGCGTTAGGAAAAAGGTATGAAATTCTTAGAAGTAAATTTGACTACAGAAATCAAAATCCACCCTACATTGAAAATCAGATTTGCAAAAACACAAATATAATATAAAGTAGGAAAACTATATAAATCAAGTAAGTTAAAAAAAAAAACTCCAAACAACCAATCAAGAAAAAAGTCACAAATCAAAATTTCAGGTTCAGAATTATGGAATACTCCCAAATTTTAGAGAAGAAAAAACAAATCTACATTTCAAAGGCTCACCCAAAGTGCAAACAAGCAGAGCTTTTTTCTTAGCTTCTTTTGGAACACCCGCATTGCAGTGAGGATGATGCAAACAGACTAGGACCTGAAATAAAAAAAATAAAGTTTTGGACCAGGACTTGAAATAAACATTAAGTTTCATTAAAAGCATCCCTTTCATGAACAGAGCTGCAGATATCCACAGTAAAGTATTAATATAATAAATGAAACAACATAAGAAAAGATATCAATAGCAAGCAGGACTTAATAAAACACACAAGAGTGGTAAAGATTCTCAGACAAGTCATCCGAGTAGATTACATGTTGGAAAGCTTTAATAAAGTCCAGCATCTAGTAAAAAAGAAAGCTGCCTGCAGAACAACAAAAAGCCAGTGACTTCGTTACTCCAATCAAGAGCAAAAGGAACCTACAGCCAACACCACAAGTAATACAGCATCATTGAAGCTTTTTCTCCCTGGGAGGAAACTTAGACCACGATTCCTGCACTCTCTCGAGCTTTCGACTTCAAGGGCAGTAAGGGAAATAAAACAGAAAAAATAAATTATATGGTGTAAAGATCAATTTATAAGTTGTAAAATGTGAATATATTGGATGAGGTTTATATACAGAGATAATCCAGAAAAAGCTAAAAACAAATACTACTGATAAATGAGGTTACTGGAAAGATTCTGTGTGTGTGTGTATGTGTGTGCATGTATTCTACTAAGTACCAGGAAGGAACAAATAGAAAATAATATTAAAGGACAACAGGCAAACTAGAAATAAACATGCAAGTAAAACTGAAAGAAAGGATTAAATTGTATCTTTAAACATTCTTTAAATCAATATTAAAAAATAACACAGAAGATTCATTAGACAAAAAGTGTCACATATATGATTAAAAAAAAAACAAAAAACAAAAAAACAAAGGCTCTTAAGCCAATAAACAGCCATTAAATTGTAGCTGACCTGAAACCAGTTCAACCTCCAAGCAGAAGCCGCTCCGGAAGATGCAGGAGGGACCCAGCGGCTGGCAGGACCAGAGAAGAGAGAATCCTCCCACCCCCACCGCAGGGAGGTGGAGCCCAGGAGGGCCTAGTGTCAGAAATGAATCCACACTCCCTCTTGTTCTCCCATCCACACCTGAAATTATGCGTCAGCGCTACGGAGGATGCTGATTGGCTGCGTCTTTTATGACGTGATGCGTCCCCGGTATGCAAGCTGTCCAATCAAATCACTCGGGATGTTGACGCCACAGTACTCCTCCCATTCCACTAAGGAGAGAGGCCCCAGGAGGGGCTCCAGCACCCGGAACCCTGGAGGTAGCCGGCGTCCGCTGCTCTGTCTGTCCTCTGCCCCTCTTCCTTCGCAGGACACTACCCCCTCGGACCCGGGACGTGGTGTGTGGGGCCAGGCCTGAGGAGCGGGGAAGGGGAGTTGGTGGACGTTGCTAGAAAAGGCTGATGGGACACGAGCTTCCCAGAGGTCAGCTCTGGGGTCTGTGGGCCCCTCTGTTGCTGGCACGACCCTTCTTCCCTCAGGGTGGGGCCAGTGTGGGGGCTGGTCTGCAGGATGGGGGCTGGTCTGCAGGATGGGAGCTGGAGTGGCACCCAGGATTCCAGGAGTCCTGTCCCGTTTCTGCTCACAGCCATCACAAAGGCATAGACCAGGTAAGTTAACCAAAGCAGCTTTATTTCACTCAGGGTTTTAATCTAGGTTTTAGGGGGTCACGAGTGCGTTGTATTTTGGTACCTCAATGTCATCTTAGCATTTACATATTCGCTAGACATGCTGTGATGTGTCTCTTTAGGTAGTCTCATTTACAAGTGTTTTAAAACTCTTTCTGCTCCACGGCAATCTTTCCAACTACAAAGATATAAATCTAGATTCCTAAGTTAATTTTTTTATTTTGATGTAGGATGATTTTTTCAAGGTTATTGGATTATAATTGACAAACAAAATTTGTATGTATTCGAGGCCTGCAATCTGATGTTTTGATTTGTGAGGAGACTTTTAAAAGTTTATGGAAAATTCCCTTTATCTTTTAATCTAGTTTTTCACAAATCTTTTGGAGTTCCCTTGTGCATGTACATTATGAAATGATTAGGACAATCTAACATGTCCATCACCTTACATAGTTTTTAAAAGAATAATTAATATCTTGACAAGTTGTGAGTATCCAGTAGTGTATTCATTTTTTTCTCTGCTGTGTATTAAGTCTCAAGGAGTTAATTTACCACCTATTGATAAATGGGTGTCATTCAACTTACATCTTACCATTTCCTTCACTCTCAGCCCCTGGAAACCACATTATTATTGTCTGTGCTTAAATTTGATGTTATTAGGTTCCACAAATAAGGGAGATTGTGTGATATTTATCTTTCTGTGTCATACTTAAATCAACTTAACGTCCACATTCATACTTTTGAATCCAGGTTATGACAAAATATCAGGATTTCCTTTTTAAGGTTGAATGTGATTCTATGGTATGTGTGTGTGTGAGTGTGTGAGTGTGTGGCATTTATTCATCTTGTGATAGACAATGTATCTATATATCTAGTTCTTGTGAATAGTGCTCACATGAACATGGATGTGCAGATGTATCATTGAGATAGTAATTTTATTTCTTTAGATGCACATCCAATAGTGGGACTACTTTATCATTTATTAGTTCCATTTTTAATTTTGTTTGAGGCAACTCTGTAGTGCTTTTCATAGTAAGTACACCAGATTACATTCCCGAAAAGAATTTATCTGTTCCCTTTTCTCCAATTCTGGTTCAGTACTTATAGTTTTTATTTTTTGATAATAGCCATTTTTACATATGTGAGATCATAACCATTGTGCTCTTGATTGGCAGTGCTGAGAGCCCCTTTTCAAATAGCTATTGGCTGCTTGTGGAAAGGCTGATCATATCCTTTGTCCATTTTTTATTACAATATTTCACTTTGAGTTGTGTAAGTTCTTTGTATTATTCCCTTAATCATACTATGGTTTACCAATATTTTCTCCTATTACTTGCTTTCATTTTTCAGCTTTCCCTTTAGTACACATAATTTTTTTTTACATTTTTGCAGTCCTACTTCTTTATTTTTGCTTTTGTCACCTGTGCTTTTGATGTTATTCCTAAATCATTGTTGAGGTCTGTCACAACCATAGTTGTTGTAGGCATTTGTGAAGTGAACCAGTGGGTGAGAGTGTTCTCTCTCCCTCTCTGTTTCTCTATGTGTCTCTTTTTCCTTAAAACTAATTAATCAAATTAAAAAAAACTACTTGGAGGGCTCTTCTCTTTTTGGAGAAGTTAGATGATAGATGAGTTGGATGGTAGGGGTGAGTTCCTAGTGTTACATAGCATGGTTGTATGACTATAGTCCATAGTAATCTATTCTATATTTTATAAGCAAACAGGAAAGGTGCTCAAAGGCTCTGCTCATGAAGTGTAATTTCAGAGAAGGGAAAATGTTGTTTACCCTGCTTTGTTCAGTACACATTGTATGCATCAATTAAAATCTCGCACTGTAGCCCATAGGTATATATAATTATTGTCAATAAAAATAAATGGAAAACATCATCTTTCTTGGTATATAAGGTTAAGGGGTGTTAAATTAGTATTGCAACTAATAATATGATTTTTTGGAAGGAGTTTATTAAGACAAACATAATCTGGAAATAAGTATATTGGCATTATGTCATTCTAAGTGGAGTGATTAGGAGGCAATACTTTATCTTAAATTGATGATTAATACATCTTTTAAATTGTTTCATGTAACAAAAATGAAGTATTTCTTTAAGTGTGTATTCAATTAATTTGAATTAGGGCAGTATCAAGCAAGAGATATGGAATTAAATCACATGTTGAAGTATGAAACAAGACCAAAAATCCACTCACGATGGATTAAAGATCTAAATCTATGCCATGACACCATCAAATTCATCGAGAGCATGGGGAAACCCTTCAAGATATTTGGGCTATTTAAATCCTTTGACATTCCATATGAATTTTCTGTATAGTTTTTTAAATTTTTTTCTAAAAATAACTATTAGGATACTATAAAGAATGATTTGAATCTAAGTATCACTAGGATCATATTGATTTCTTATATATATATATATTTTTTTTGACAGGCAGAGTGGACAGTGAGAGAGAGACAGAGAGAAAGGTCTTCCTTTTGCCGTTGGTTCACCCTCCAATGGCCGCCGCGGTAGGCGCGCTGCGGCCGGCGCACGGCGCTGATCCGATGGCAGGAGCCAGGTGCTTCTCCTGGTCTCCCATGGGGTGCAGGGCCCAAGCACTTGGGCCATCCTCCACTGCACTCCCTGGCCACAGCAGAGAGCTGGCCTGGAAGAGGGGCAACCGGGACAGGATCGGTGCCATGACCGGGACTAGAACCCGGTGTGCCGGCACCACAAGGTGGAGAATTAGCCTAGTGAGCCGCGGCGCCGGCCTTTTCTTTTTTTTTTTTTTTTTTTGATTTCTAATATATATTTTATAATCCATGAACACAGGATATATTTACATTTATTTGTGTGACATAGTTTTCAACATTTAGATATTTTATTTCCTTGGTTAAGTTTATTCCTAAGTATTTTATTCCCTTTTATGATTTTGAAATTGAATTGTTATCTTTATTTCCTTTTGATTTATTTACTTGTTTTTAAATTTTTATTTATTTAAGGGGAACAAATTTCATGCATTTTATATATTCAGATTTGGATCATAGTGACACTTCTTACCCTAACCTCTCTCCTACCCAGGCTCATAGCTTCCTCCCTCCTTCATTATTATTTTAATTTTTACAAGGACATACTTTCACTTTATGTTATAATTACAAGCTTAACCCTCCACAAAGTAAAGGATTCAATAAATAGTAGAAGAAAACACTGTTCCTGAAGAGTATAGAAAGAGCTATAAACAATAATCCCAAATTTCAATTTCACTCCTACACATAACATTTTTTTTTTGACAGGCAGAGTGGATAGTGAGAGAGAGAGAGACAGAGAGAAAGGTCTTCCTTTTTGCCGCTGGTTCACCCTCCAATGGCCGCTGTGGCCAGCGCATCTCGCTGATCTGAAACCAGGAGCCAGGTGCTTCTCCTGGTCTCCCATGCGGGTGCAGGGCCCAAGCACTTGGGCCATCTTCCACTGCCTTCCCGGGCCATAGCAGAGAGCTGGCCTGGAAGAGGGGCAACCGGGATAGAATCCGGCGCCCCAACTGGGACTAGAACCCGGTGTGCCGGTGCCGCAGGTGGAGGATTAGCCTGTTAAGCCACGGCACCGGCTTACACATAACATTTTTGGACTCTGTAGATTAGTAACCACATATCATGGAAATCAGGATGTTTGTATTTTTTGAGACTGTCTTATTTCACTGAGCATAATGGTTTCCAGTTTCATC
Source organism: Lepus europaeus (assembly GCF_033115175.1). Classification (NCBI taxonomy): domain Eukaryota; kingdom Metazoa; phylum Chordata; class Mammalia; order Lagomorpha; family Leporidae; genus Lepus; species Lepus europaeus. Next base: position 565,484 of record NW_026909036.1, read on the forward strand.
CATTTTATAGCAAAAGACATAATTTCTTTATTCAATTATCAGTTGATTGGCATCTGGGTTGATTCCAAGTCTTAGTTATTGTGAACTGAGCTGCAGTAAACATGGGAACACAGATAACTAGATTATGCTGATTTCACTTCCTCTGCATACGTTCCCAGGAGTGGGATGGCTAGGTCATATTGTAGATCTGTTCTCTGATTCTAGAGGAATCCATACACTGTCTCTAGTAATGGTTGTACTAGTTTATATTGCCACCAAATGTGTATTAGGGAACTTTTCTCCTCACATTCTCACTAACATTTATTGTTTGTGTGTGTATGTGTGTGTGTGTCATTCTAACTGGGATGAACTGAAACCACATTGTGGTTTTTATATGCATTTCCTTAATGTGTACTGATCCCAAGCAATTTTTCATGTTTCTATTGTCCATTTGAATATTATTTGAAAATACTTGTTCATATTCTTTGCCCATATGTAAACTGGATTGTTTGTATTGTCACTATTGAGTTTCTTAAGCTCTTTATACATTCTGGTTAATAATCCTTTATTAGTTGTATAGTTTGCAAATTATTTTTTGCATTTTGTCAGTTGTTTCTTCACTTTAGAGTGCAGAAGCATCTTAGCTGATTTAATCCCATTTGTCTCTTTTTGTTTTTATTTTTATTTCCTGTATTTCTAGTGTCTTTTCCAAGATCAAAGATCTAAGATCTTTTTCCTAGATCTAAGAAGAATGCCATTGGTGCTTTGATAGAGATAGAATTGAATGTATAAATTACTTTTGGTAATATGGACATTTTGATGATATTAATCCTTCCAATCCACAAGCATGGAAGATGTTTCCAATGTCATGTGTCTTCTTGTATATCTTTCTTTAATGTTTTGTAATTTTCCTGAAGAGAGCTTTCACATCCTTGGTTAAATTTCTTCTGAGGTACTTAGATTTTCTGTAGCTACTGTGAATGGTACTGATCTTAGACATTTTTCTCAGCCATGTAATTTTTTTCATACAAAGGCTATTGATTTGTGTGTTGATTTTATATTCCACAAACACTCTTATGAGTTCCAGTAGTCCCTCAGTGGAGTCTTTTGGTTTCGCAAAATATTGTATCATGTCATCTGCAAACAAGGATAATTTGAGTTTCTCCTTTTATTTCTATCCCTTTGATTTCTATTTCTTCTCTAATGGCTCTAAAGCTTACAGAAATACATTGACTAGCAATAATGAGAATAGATGTTCTTGTCTGCTTCCAGAATTTAATGGAAATGCTTCCCACTTTTCCTTCATTCAATCTGTGGGTTTGCCTTGATTGTGTTAAAGAATAAGGTTTTTTTTTTAATCATGAGATGAGGTTATATTTTATCAAATGAATTCACTGCATCTATTGAGATAATAGTATGGCTTTTATTCTTCTATTTCTTAATGTGATGTGTCATATTTATTCATTTACATATGTTGAATCATTCCTTTATAACATAGATAAATACCACTTGGTCCAGATTAACAATCTTTCTGAAATGTTGTTGGATTTGATTCCATCATATTTTGTTGATTATTTTTGTATCTATGTTCATCTGGTATAATGGTTTGCAATTCTTGTTTGTTTTTCTTGTTTTTGAATTAATGCTATGTTGGCCCCATAGAAGGAGTTTGAGAGGATTTCCTCCCTATGTTGGAAAGATCTTCATTGCTTATTCATTCAATTTCTTGGTTATTGTGTTGTTTAGATTTTCAGTGTGTTCATGCCTCAATTTTGGTAGATTGTACTTGTCAGGAAACCAACCTATTTCTTCTAGATTTTTGAATGTGCTGGCATGTAGTATTTGTTATAATTCCTGATGATTTTTTTATTTCTTTGGTGTCTGTTGTAATATTTCCTTTTTTAATATATTTTATTTATTTGAAAAACAGAGTTACAGAGAGAGGTAGAGAGAGAGAGAGAGAGAGAGAGAGAGAGAGAGGTCTTCCATCTGCTGCTTCACTCCCCAGTAACTCCTGTTGGTGACCCAACAAATTGACACTCTAGTTTATGGTGCCAGTAACTACCCTAGGCTCTCGTCATGAGTTGCCGAGGCTACGGAAGCCTTCCAAGTTCGCTGACTCTGATCATGTTTAGACAAGGTCATAAAAGACAGGGTGAGGATAGTAACCAATGATCCTAAGAGTGGCATTAACCAGGTAATGAACAATTATACAGCATTAAGTGGGGAACAGGGCCATCAGTACAAACAGGTTGGGAGTAGGGCCATTGGTGGTAGAGTAGAGGTTATGCTTACAAGGGAATGAGGCCCAAGTGCACTAGACAGGGTCTAGAACAAAGGACAGAGTCATTATTAGAGGAGCTAAGAAAGGTGCTGTCTAAGCTACAATCAAGTTTTCTCATTGAGAGGCAAATAGAACCTGATAGAAGGGGCTTGATAATAATCTGTTGGGCTTTAGGCCTTGTAAGTTAAGAGGCCCAGACCTATCTATCTCTTCACATGGAGTACATCCTAAGGGAGGTGTGAACCTCCTGGGGGAAGGCACCCTGTTGACTTTCATTACCTAGCTGGCCTGGGAGGAGAGCTGGCCAGGTCAAGGCAGGTGTCATCTCTAACAAGAAATTTACAGTTCTGCCTGCAATGTTGCTGACCCTACTTGGCCATCCCCTCAGCTGCGGTGGTCACTTTGGAAACTGGGCTGAGTGAAGAGCCTTTCAGCTTAGAGCCAATAAGATCTGTGGCTCTGACCTGGGCATCCTTCGACTCCAGGGCAGGTCCATTTCCAGTGATCCAACTCTTGGCAGAGCTGCCAGGGCTCTTCACAAGTTGACTTCTGCTGAAGCCCAGGCTTACCACATTGAAAGCCACTGCAGTGGACTGGCCTGTTGGGTCTCCTTGAGGGCAGATCACTGTACAGATCAGCCATTAATAGGCCTGCCACCCATTGCTTCTGATGCCTGGCTTTCTTTTCCTCCTGGTTTGTGTTAAAGCAGACCAGAGGATGCAAGTCAAGGGAGTGCCCAAGTCCCATCTCTAAACTTCGGTGGCCTGAACTAAAAATCTATAGTCACAGGCATGTTCTGTAGTAGTTTTTCTAAGGTAGACAATGCCCATGAGGAAAATTTCCCCATGTGGACATACAATATGTATACACAAATAACATAACGTAATAGACCAATATAGCAATTTTAATAATAGCTTTTAAAATCTTTAACTCTTTTTGTAAATTGCCAATTGATTTGAATTGCTTTTTGTTTTTAGTAACCTCAGCTGAACGGAATTGGAAGTAGTAAGCAGGTGAATGATATACCCACAGGAGCCAGAGATCGGAAGCTCTTTCCCAAGGACCACACAGGGAATCTGTGCTGCCCTCAGTGTGGCCTCAGATTCTTCTGCAGTCTCCCACTGGGTTGCCAAGGTTACTGAATTGTAACATCTCTGGAGAGTGCTCACAGTCTTAGTTCATTAGCACCACACATTCATTAGATCCTTATCTCCTGTTATTTCACACACACCCCTGAGTCAGGTTTTTCTGCTTTGCTCAGGGCCGGTGCAGACCTGAGGTTGTCCTGCTTATGACATATGTCCAAAATGGTGCCTGCTCTTTGTCTTGCTCACCTTTGAGAGGTGAGTGGAGAGAGAGAAACTCGTGTCCATATTGGTCATCTCTCTCTCTCTCTCTCTCTCTCTCTCTCTCTCTCTCTCTTCTAGTTAGCCTTGTGAACTTTCCCCACGGGGTTTCAAGCCTCATTCCCTCTAGTCTCCTCTTTCTGCTTGCCCGCTGGTGTCCTGGGCTATTGAGGTTCGGCTTACCTTGCATTCCAGCGCTGGTGTGTTGATTCTGCTGCTGGTGTCCCAAACTTGTGCTCCCACGCTCTCCACTCAGGTCCACTGTGAATCACTAGTACTGGAAGAGTTTCCTGTGCTTTTTCTTCCCCTAATCTTCCTTGAATATGCAGTATCTCCACTTCTGTTAAAGTGTCTCTCCCCGGACTTTCAGTGTGCTCCCTTCCTATTCCGTCATGTTGCCGCTCTCCCTATTCTGTGTATTGATGAAATTGGGATGTTGCAGTCTCCCATTATTATTGTATTGAAATCTATATCTCTGTTTAGATCCATTAATATTTGTTCTAAATAATCAGGTACTCTGGCATTGGATGCACATATTTACTGGGTTCTCATCTTTCTGTTGGATTGATCCCTTAATGCCCTTCTTTGTCTTTTAACAGTTTTTACTTTAAAGTCTGTTTTGTATATTACATGGCTAATACTTCTCCTTTTAACTTCTTGTTGGCATGGAATATCTTTTTCCATTTTTAACTTTCAAAGTCTGTGTGTATCTTTGTTGCAGAGGTGTGTTTATTGTAGGAAGTACAAAGATGGGTCTTGTATTTTAATCCATTCAGCTAGTCTGTATCTTTTAATTAGATAATTTAGGCCACTTACATTCAAACTTATTATTGATAAGCAATCACTTGGCCCTGCCGTTTTTCCATGAATATTCCTATTGTTTGCTTTTGCTTTCCTTGTACTTTCACTAGGAGATTTTCAGCCTTCACAGTTTCATAATGACTGTCTTTCTCTGTTTCTTTGTGTAGCACATCCTTATGCATCATGGTGAGAAATTGTGACAAAGTCTTTCCATTTTTGGAAGGTCTTCATTCTTCACTGCATTTTAAATGAGAGCTTTGCAGGGTATTTTATTCTGGCTTGCCAATATTTTTCTTTTAATACTGTACTGTTTCTTCCCATTCTCCCTTAGTCTGTAAGGTTTCTTATGTGAAATCAACAGGGAATCTCAATTGCAGACTTCTTAAGGTAATCAGGCATGTCTCTCTTGCACATTTTAAAATATTTTCTTTATATTTTACTATTGATAATTTGACTATAATGTGTCATGGTGAGGATCTTTTCTGGACATGTCTATTAGGAGTTCTGTGTGCTTCCTGTACTTTGGTGTCCCTTTCTTTCTCCAAATTAGAGAAGTATTTTTTTTTTTACTGTTTTTTTCTTCATATTTGTGATTTCTTTTTTTTTTTTAATTAAACTTTTATTTAATGGATATAAATTTCCAAAGTATAGTTTATGGGTTACAATGGCTTCCCCCCTCCCATAACTTCCCTCCCGCCCGCCACCCTCCCCCTTCCCGCTCCCTTTCCCCTTCCATTCATGTAAAGATTCATTTTCAATTCTCTTTGTATACAGAAGATCAGTTTAGTATATATTAGGTAAAGATTTCAACTTTTTGCCCATATAGCAACATCAAGTGAAAAAACTACCATTGGATTACTAATTATAGCATTAAATAGCAATGTACAGCACATTAAAGACAGAGATCCTACATAATTTTTTTTTCAAATTAATTAATTTTCTATGCCATTTCCATTTTAACACCAGGTTGTTTTTTTTTTTTTCATTTCCAATTCTCTTTATATACAGAAGATCACTTCAGTATATAATTAGCAAAGACCTCATCAGTCTGCGCCCACACAGAAACGCAAAGTATAAAAATACCGTTTCAGTACCAGTCATAGCATCACTTGGCTTTAGACGACACATTAGGGACAGATCCCACATGGGGTGTAAGTACACAGTGACTCCTGTTGCTGATTTAACAATTTGACACTCCTGTTCATGGCGTCAGTAATCTCCCTAGGCTCTAGTCATGAGTTGCCAGGGCTATGGAAGCCTTTAGAGTTCGCTGACTTTGATCTTATTCCGATAGGGTCATAGTCAAAGTGGAGGTTCTCTCCTCCCTTCGGAGAAGGGCACCTCCTTCTTTGATGGCCCCGTTCTTTCCACTGGGATCTCACTCACAGAGATCATTCATTTAGGTCTTTTTTTTTTTTTTCCATGATATCTTGGCTTTCCATGCCTGCTATACTCTCATGGGCTCTTCAGCCAGATCTGAATGCCTTGAGGGCTGATTCTGAGGCCAGAGTGTTGTTTAGGACATCTGCCATCCTATGAGTCTGCTGTGTATCCCACTTCCCATGTTGGATCTTTCTCTCCCTTTTTGATTCTATCAGTTAGTATTAGCAGATACTTGTCTTGTTTGTGTGATCTCTTTGAGTCTTAGACCTATCAGAGCTATCAATTGTGAGCTGAAATTGGTCACTTGGACTAGTGCGATGGCATTGGTACATGCCATCTTGATGGAATTGTGTTGGAATCCCCTGGCACGTTTCTAACTCCACCATTTGCGGCCAGTCCGATTGAGCATGTTCCAAATTGTTCATCTCCTCCCTCTCTTTTTCCACTCTTAGATTTAACAGGGATCACTTTTCAGTTAAAATTTAAACACCTAAGAATAATTGTGTGTTAATTACTGAGTTCAACCAATAGTACTAGAACAACAACAATAACAACAAATACTAAAATGGATAAAGTATTACATTGTACATCTAAAGTCAGGACAGGAGCTGATCAGTTCATTGTTGCTTATAGTGTCCATTTCACTTAACAGGTTTCCCCTTTGGCACTCAGTTGTCACCGATCAGGGAAAACAAATGATATTTTTCTCTTTGGGTCTGGCTTAATTCACTCAGCATGATGTTTTCCAGATTGCTCCATCTTGTTGCAAATGACTGGGTTTCGTTGTTTCTTACTGCTGTATAGTATTCTATGGAGTACATGTCCCATAATTTCTTTATCCAGTCTACTGTTGATGGGCATTTGGGTTGGTTCCAGGTCTTAGCTATTGTGAATTGAGCTGCAATAAACATTAATGTGCAGATGGCTTTTTTATTAGCCAAATTAATTTCCTTTGGGTAAATTCCAAGGAGTGGGATGGCTGGGTTGTATGGTAGGGTTATGTTCAGGTTTCTGAGGAATCTCCAGACAGACTTCCATAGTGGCTTAACCAGTTTGCATTCCCACCAACAGTGGGTTAGTGTCCCTTTTTCCCCACATCCTCTCCAGCATCTGTTGTTGGTAGATTTCTGAATGTGAGCCATTCTCACCGGGGTGAGGTGGAACCTCATTGTGGTTTTGATTTGCATTTCTCTGATTGCTAGTGATCTTGAACATTTTTTCATGTGTCTGTTGGCCATTTGTATTTCCTCTTTCGAAAAATGTCTATTGAGGTCCTTGGCCCATCTCTTTAGTGGGTTGTTTGTTTTGTTGTTGTGGATTTTCTTGATTTCTTTGTAGATTCTGGTTATCAACCCTTTATCTGTAGTATAGTTTGCGAATATTTTTTCCCATTCTGTTGGTTGCCTCTTCACTTTCCTGACTGTTTCTTTTGAAGTACAGAAACTTCTCAATTTGATGCAATCCCAAATGTTAATTTTGGTTTTGACTGCCTGTGCTGTTGGAGTATTTTCCAGGAAGTCTTTGCCTGTGCCTATATCTTGCAGGGTTTCTCCAATGCTCTCTAATAATTTGATGGTTTCGGGTCGTAGATTTAAGTCTTTAATCCATGTTGAGTGGATTTTTGTGTAAGGTGATAGGTATGGGTCTTGCTTCAAGCTTCTGCACGTGGAAATCCAATTTTCCCAGCACCATTTATTGAATAGACTGTCCTTATTCCAGGGATTAGATTTGGATCTTTGGTCAAATATAAGTTGGCTGTAGATGTTTGGATTGATTTCTGGTGTTTCTATTCTGTTCCATTGGTCTATCCATCTGTTTCTGTACCAGTACCATGCTGTTTTGATAACAACTGCCCTGTAGTATGTCCTGAAATCAGGTATTGTGATGCCTCCGGCTTTGTTTTTGTTGTACAGGATTGCTTTGGCTATTCGAGGTCTTCTGTGTCTCCATATGAATTTCAGCATCGTTTTTTCTAGGTCTGAGAAGAAGGTCTTCGGGATCTTAATGGGTATTGCATTGAATGTATAAATTGCTTTTGGGAGAATAGACATTTTGATGATATTGATTCTTCCAATCCATGAGCATGGAAGATTTCTCCATTTTTTGGTATCCTCTTCTATTTCTTTCTTTAAGGTTTTGTAGTTTTCATCGTAGAGATCTTTAACGTCTTTGGTTAAGTTTATTCCAAGATATTTGATTGTTTTTGTAGCTATTGTGAATGGGATTGATTTTAGAAGTTCTTCCTCAGCCGTGGCATTGCCTGTGTATACAAAGGCTGTTGATTTTTGTGGATTGATTTTATATCCTGCTACTTTGCCAAACTCTTCGATGAGTTCCAGCAGTCTCTTAGTAGAGTTCTTTGGGTCCCCTAAATAAAGAATCATATCATCTGCAAAGAGGGATAGTTTGAGTTCGTCCTTCCCGATTTGTATCCCTTTAATTTCTTTTTCTTGCCTAATAGCTCTGGCCAAAACTTCCAGAACTATATTGAATAGCAGTGGTGAGAGAGGGCATCCCTGTCTGGTACCAGATTTCAGTGGAAATGCTTCCAACTTTTCCCCATTCAATAGGATGTTGGCCGTGGGTTTTTCATATATTGCTTTGATTGTATTGAGGAATGTTCCTTCCATACCCAGTTTGCTTAGAGTTTTCATCATGAAAGGGTGTTGTATTTTATCAAATGCTTTCTCTGCGTCTATTGAGAGAATCATATGGTTTTTCTTCTGCAGTCTGTTAATGTAGTGTATTACGTTGATTGTTTTGCGAATGTTGAACCATCCCTGCATACCGGGGATGAATCCCACTTGGTCTGGGTGGATGATCTTTCTGATGTGTTGTTGCATTCTATTGGCCAGAATTTTATTGAGTATTTTTGCATCTATGTTCATCAGGGATATTGGTCTGTAATTCTCTTTCAATGTTGCGTCTCTTTCTGGCTTAGGAATTAAGGTGATGGTGGCTTCATAGAAAGAATTTGGGAGGATTCCCTCTTTTTCGATTGCTCTGAATAGTTTGAGAAGAATTGGAGTTAGTTCTTCTCTAAATGCCTGGTAGAACTCAGCAGTGAATCCATCTGGCCCTGGGCTTTACTTTGTTGGGAGGGCCTTTATTACTGTTTCAATTTCTGTGTCAGTTATTGGTCTGTTTAGGTTTTCTATGTCTTCCTGGCTCAATTTAGGGAGGTTGTATGTGTCCAAGAATCTGTCCATTTCTGATAGATTTCCCTGTTTGCTGGCATACAAGTCCTTGTAGTAATTTCTGATGATTCTTTTTATTTCTGTGGCTTCTGTTGTTACGTTTCCCATTTCATCTCTGATCCTATTGATTTGGGTCTTTTCTCTTCTTTTTTTAGTTAGTTGGGCCAATGGGGTGTCAATTTTGTTTATTTTTTCAAAAAACCAGCTCCTTGTTTGGCTGATTTTTTGTAATGTTTTTTTTGGATTCAATCCTGTTGATTTCTTCTCTGATTTTAATTATTTCTCTTCTCCTACTGGGTTTGGGTTTGGCTTGCTGCAGATTTTCTAGATCCTTGAGATGACTTGAAAGCTCATCTATTTGGTGCCTTTCCAATTTCTTGATGTAGGCACCTATTGATATAAACTTTCCTCTTAACACTGCTTTTGTTGTATCCCATAGGTTTTGGTATGTTGTGCTGTTATCCTCATTTACTTCCAGAAAATTTTTGATTTCTCTTTTAATTTCTTCTATGACCCATTGTTCATTCAGGAGCATGTTGTTCAATCTCCATGTGTTTGCACGTGCTCTAGGGATTCCTGAGTTGCCAATTTCCAATTTCATTCCTTTGTGGTCTGAGAAGCTGCATGGTATGATTCTAATTCTTTTGAATTTGCTGAGACTTGCTTTATGGCCTAGTATGTGGTCAATCCTAGAGAGGGTTCCATGTACTGCTGAGAAGAATGTAAAGTCCTTAGATGTAGGATGAAATGTTCTGTAGATATCTGTTAGATCCATTTGGGCTATAGTGTCATTTAAATCTACTGTCTCCTTGTTGATCTTCTGTCCTGTTGATCTGTCTATCTCTGAGAGTGGAGTATTGAAGTCCCCCAGTACTATTGTATTGGGGTCTAAGTCTCCCTTTAAGTCCCTTAACAAGTCTTTTAAATAAGCTGGTGCCCTATGATTAGGTGCATATATGTTGATAATCGTTATATCTTCCTGTTGAATGGATCCCTTAATCATTATATAGTGCCCCTCTTTGTCTCTCCTAACAGTTTTTGTGGTAAAGTTTATGTTGTCCGATATTAAGATGGCTACGCCCGCTCTCTTTTCATTTCTGTTGGCGTGGTATATCTTTTTCCAGCCTTTCACTCTCAGCTTGTATGGATCATTGTTGGATAGATGGGTTTCTTGTAAGCAGCAAAAGGATGGGTTTTGTTCCTTAACCCAGTCAGCCAATCGGTGTCTTTTAACTGGACAGTTCAAGCCATTAACATTCAATGTGACTATTGAGAAGGAGTAACTTTGCCCTGCCATTTGCCAAAGATATTTTCTAATATCTGGTTTGAGATTCCTGTGATCTTTTGCTGTGAGGTTTCCTTCCTTTAACTTCTTTCATATTGGTGACCGTGTTTCTGTGTTTCTGTATGTAACACATCTTTAAGCATCTTTTGCAGGGCTGGACGAGTGGCGACAAATTCTTTCAATTTCTGTTTGCTGTGAAAGGTCTTAATTTCACCTTCATTCACAAATGAGAGCTTTGCAGGATATAATATTCTGGGCTGGCAGTTTTTCTCTCTTAGTACCTGGGCTATATCTCGCCATTCTCTCCTGGCTTGTAGGGTTTCTGATGAGAAATCAGCTGTAAGTCTAATTGGAGATCCTCTGAGAGTAATCTGGCGTTTCTCTCTTGCACATTTTAGGATCTTTTCTTTGTGTTTCACTGTGGTGAGTTTGATTACGACGTGTCGTGGTGAGGATCTCTTTTGATCATGTTTATTAGGGGTTCTCTGAGCTTCCTGTACTAGGATGTCTCTGTCCTTCTCCAAACTTGGGAAATTTTCTGCTAGTATCTCACTAAAAAGGCCTTCTAATCCTTTCTCCCTTTCCATGCCTTCAGGAACTCCTAGAACCCGAATGTTAGGTTTTTTAATAGTATCCTGTAGGTTCCTGACAGTATTTTTTAGATTTCTGATTTCTTCTTCTTTTCTTTGATTTGACTGTTTCCTTTCCTGTTCTCTGTCTTCTAATTCCGATATTCTCTCTTCTGCTTCACCCATTCTGTTTTTAAGGCTCTCTAATGTGTTTGCCATTTGATCTATTGTGTTCTTCATTTCATTGTGGTTTTTTGTCAGTATCGCGAATTCCTGCTCCATTAGTTTTTTCATTTCATTTTGATTCCTCCTTAATATTTCATTTTCACGGGAGAGATTTTCTATCTTGTCCATTAAGGATTTCTGTAGTTCAAGAATTTGTTTTTGAGAACTTCTTAATGTTCTTATCATAAATTTTTTGAAATCTGTATCTTTCATTTCTTCTATCTTATAATCTTCATAATCTTGCATTGGCGTGTCTTGTTCACTTGGGGGCGTCATAGTGCCTTCCCTGTCCTTGGTACCTCCGCTTCTATGTTTCTTGCTTGGCATGTTAGAGATAATTTGTGGTGTTTTTGTTTTTGTTTTTTTCTCTCGTTATACTATGCCTCTAAGTGAGCTGTCTGCTTTGTTGGAGCCTTAGGGGCTGTGATGGGTGTGGCCAGAGAGCTATGCTTGTTTCTTCAGGTTTAAGGCTGTGTAAAGAGCAACTCTCCCAGATTTCTCACTCACTTGCTCCTTGCTGGCTGGCTCTCTCTCTCTCTCTCTCTCTTTTTTTTTTTGACTCAGTTGGGAGTGGGGTTGAGTGTAGTTGAAATCTGGCCTTTGTGAGTATTCGTTTGATCTACCCCTGGGACCATCCACAGAGATTATGCAGCCCTCAATGTGTTCTCCAGTTTCGCTAAAGATACTGAGTTTGGCTGAGCTTTACATATGTAAATTCGCAGTGTTCTTTGTTTTGCTTGGTGAGTGAAGGGAGAGGCCTCTGTTCCCCCTCCCCCCAATGTCTCGGACTTCTCAGGTCTTTGTCTTACCCTCCTCCTCAGTTCCCGCGCTGGCGAGATTCTGAGGCTCTGGCTCCTCTCTCGCCGCTGCCACTCGGCTCTTCTCGGTTGGTTTTCCACGCGGTGGGTTCCCTGTAAGTCCTCTGTGTCTCATCCACGAGATCCGGAAGCGTTTCCTCTGCAGTTTTTTTCTTGAGTCTTTTCCTGAGGCTACAGTAATTCCACTTTTATGAAAGTTTATTTTCCCAAACTAAGGCACACGTCCTCACTATCCGCCATCTTGGCTCTGCCCCGAGAAGTATTTTTTAAACAAAGATTCTTTTATTTATTTGAAAGGTAGAGCTACAGAGAAGCAGAGGCAAAGACACAGAGAGAGATCTTCTATCCGCTGATTCACTCTCCCAATAGCCACAATGGTGGAAGCCATCTGATACCACGAGCCTGGAACCTCCTCCAAGTCTCCCACATGGGTTCACGGGCTCAAGGACTTGGGCCATCTTTTGCTGTTTTCCTAGGCATATCAGCAAGGAGCTGGATTGGAAAGGGAGCATCTTGGATTCAAACTGGCAATCATATGGGATGCCAGCACTGCAGGTGGCAGCTTTACCCATTACACCACAGTGCCAGACCCAGGGAAGTTTTTTTTTAAAGATTTTATTTATGAGATAAAGCTACAGACATAAAGAGGGAGAGACAGAGAGAAAGGTCTTCCATCCACTGAATTCTCCCCAAATGACCACAATGGCTGCAGTTAAGCTGATCTGAAGCCAGGGGCCAGCAACTTCTTCTGGGTCCCCCATGTGCTGAGGGTGTCCTAACATTTGGGCCATCCTCTACTGTTTTTCCAGGCTATATCAGAGAGCTGGCTCATAAGAAGAGTCACTCAACAGGCACCACATGTGGAGGTTTAGCATACTATGCGATGGCGCCAGCCCCTTAGAGAAATTTCCTGCTATTATTTCACTGAGCAGGCTTTCTTATACATTCCCTCTTTCCACACTTTAAGAAACTCCTAGAGGCTGGCACTGTGGCTTAACAGGCTAATCCTCCACCTTGCAGCCCCAGCACACAGGGTTCTAGTCCCAGTTGGGGCGCCGGATTCTATCCCAGTTGCCCCTCTTCCAGGCCAGCTTTCTGCTATGGCCCGGGAAGGCAGTGGAGGATGGCCCAAGTGCTTGGGCCCTGCACCCGCATGGGAGACCAGGAGAAGCACCTGGCTCCTGGCTTCAGATCAGCATGATGCGCTGGCCGCAGCGGCCATTGGAGGGTGAACCAACAGCAAAAAGGAAGACCTTTCTCTCTCTCTCTCTCTCTCTCTCTCTCTCTCTCACTATCCACTCTGCCTGTCAAAAAAAAAAAAAAAAGAAACTCCTAGAACATGTTTGTCAAATCTTTTCATGTTATCTCATAAATCTCAAACACTATTTTCAGTTTTTCTCATTTTTTTCCTTTTTTAATTTTTTTGGTCTGAGATATTTCCTAAGCTTTGTCTTCTAGCTCAGAAACTCTTTCTTCTATCTTACCAAGTCTATATTAAGGCTTCCCACTGTATTTTTATTTTTTATTCTGAATTCATTTCCCGTATTTCAGTTTGATTATTCAATGTCTATCACAGGCTGTTTTTTATCTATGTTGTGTGTGGATTTCTTTAAATCATGCATTTACTGCTCATTGTTTTTGAGTAACCTTACGATTATTATTTTGAATTTCTTTTCAGGCATTTAATTAATTTCCTCATCTTCACATCCTAATATTGAAGTGCTATTTTGTTTGTTTGCTGGGAGTCATATTGTCTTTCTTGTTCATGTCTCTTATTTTCCTATGTTTATTCCTAGGTTTTGTGGAACTGCTTGTTGGTTTCTCCTCAAT